>NC_054476.1:117309220-117514220 GCF_017639515.1 Carcharodon carcharias | reverse complement strand
GTGGGTGGGTGGAGTTGTGTGGGTGGGTGGAGGTGCGTGCGTGGGTGTGTGGGTGTAGGTGCGTGTGTGGGTGGAAGTGTGTGTGTGTGTGTTTGTGGATCTGTGTTTGGATGTGTGTGTGTGTGTGGAAGTGTAGTGTGTGGATGTGGAAGTGTAGTGTGTGGATGTGGAAGTGTGTGTGCGCGGATGTAAGTATCTGTGTGCGGATGTAAGTATATGAGTGTGTGCGCATGTGTGTGTGCGTGTGTGTGTGTGCTTGGATGTAAGTGTGTGTGCTTGGATGTAAGTGTGTGTGGTTGGAGATGTGTGTGCGGTTGGAGGTGTGTGTGTGATTGGAGGTGTGTGTTTGGGTTGGTGGAGGTTTGTGGGTGTGTAGAGGTGTATGTGTGTGTGTGTGGGTGTGTGGAGGTGTATGTGTGTGTGTGTGGGTGGGTGGAGGTGTATGTGTGTGTGGGTGGGTGGAGGTGCATGCGTGGGTGTGTGGGTGTAGGTGCGTGTGTGGGTGGAAGGGTGTGTGTGTGTGTGTGTGTTTGTGGATCTGTGTTTGGATGTGTGTTTGTGTGTGGAAGTGTAGTGTGTGGATGTGGAAGTGTAGTGTGTGGATGTGGAAGTGTGTGTGCGCGGATGTAAGTATCTGCGTGCGGATGTAAGTATATGAGTGTGTGCGCATGTGTGTGTGCGTGTGTGTGTGTGCTTGGATGTAAGTGTGTGTGCTTGGATGTAAGTGTGTGTGGTTGGAGATGTGTGTGTGGTTGGAAGTGTGTGTGTGATTGGAGGTGTGTGTGTGGGTTGGTGGAGGTTTGTGGGTGTGTGGAGGTGTATGTGTGTGTGTGTGGGTGTGTGGAGGTGTATGTGTGTGTGTGTGGGTGGGTGAAGGTGTATGTGTGTGTGGGTGGGTGGAGGTGTGTGTGTGGGTGGGTAGAGGTGTGTGTGTGGGCGGAGATCTGTGTGTGTGTGGGTGTTTGGAGGTGTGTGTGTGTGTGGAGTTGTATATGTGTGTGTGGGTGGAGTTGTGTGTATGTGTGTGTGTGTGTGTGGATGGAGGTGCATGTGTGTGTGGGTGGAGGTGCATGTGTGTGTGGGTGGAGGTGCATGTGCGTGTGGGTGGAGGTGCGTGTGCGTGTGGGTGGAGGTGCGTGTGCGTGTGGGTGGAGGTGTGTGTGGGTGGAGGGGTGTGTGTGGGTGGAGCTGTGTGTGCGTGTGGGTGGAGGGGTGTGTGTGTGTGTTTGTGTGTGTGGATGGAGGTGTGTGGGTGGAGGTGTGTGTGTGGGTGGAGCTGTGTGTGTGTGTGTTTGTGTGTGTGGATGGAGGTGTGTGTGTGTGTGTGTGTGGATGGAGGTGAGTGAGTGTGTGTGTGTGGGTGGAGGTGTGTGTGTGTGTGTGTGGGTGGAGGTGTGTGTGTGTGTGTGGGGGTGGAGGTGTGTGTGTGTGGGTGGGTGGAGGTGTGTGTGTGTGTGTGTGTGTGGGTGGAGTTGTGTGTGAGTGGGTGGAGGTGTTTGTGTGTGTGTGGGTGGAGGGGTTTGTGTGTGTGTGGGTGGGGGTGTGTGTGTGGGTGGAGGTGTTTGTGGATCTGTGTTTGGATGTGTATGTGGATGTGTGTATGTGTGGATGTGTGCGTGGAAGTGTAGTGCGTGGATGTGGAAGTGGATGTGGAAGTGTAGTGTGTGGATGTGGAAGTGTAGTGTGTGGATGTGGAAGTGTGTGTGCGTGGATGTAAGTATCTGTGTGCGGATGTAAGTGTGTGTGTGCGCATGTGTGTGTGTGTGTGTGTGTGTGTGTGTGTGTGTGTGTGTGTGTATGCTTGGATGTAAGTGTGTGTGGTTGGAGGTGTGTATGTGGGTATGTGTGTGTGGTTGGAGGTGTGTGTGTGGTTGGAGGTGTGTTTGTGTGTGTGTGTGGGTGGGTGGGTGGAGGTTTGTGGGTGTGTGGAGGTGTATGTGTGTGTGGGTGGGTGGGGGTGTGTGTGTGTGGGTGGGTGGAGGTGTGTGTGGGTGGGTGGAGGTGTGTGTGGGTGGGTGGAGGCATGTGCTGGTGGAAGTATATGTGCGTATGTGTGGGCGGAGGTCTGTGTGCGTGTGGGTGTTTGGAGGTGTGGGTGGAGTTGTATGTATGTGTGTGTGTGGGTGGAGTTGTGTGTGTGTGTGGGTGGAGTTGTGTGTGTGTGGGTGGAGTTGTGTGTGTGTGTGTGTGTGTGTGTGTGTGTGGGTGGAGTTGTGTGTGTGTGTGTGGGTGGAGTTGTGTGTGTGTGTGTGTGTGGGTGGAGTTGTGTGTGCATGTGTGTGGGTGGAGGTGCATGTGTGTGGGTGGGTGGAGTTCTGTGTGTGGGTGGGTGGAGGTGCGTGTGTGGGCGGGTGGAGTTGTGTGTGTATGTGTGTGGGTGAGTGGAGTTGTGTGTGTGTGTGGGTGGGTGGAGTTGTGTGTGTGTGTGGGTGGGTGGAGGTTTGTGGGTGTGTGGAGGTGTATGTGTGTGGGTGGGTGGGGGTGTGTGTTTGTGGGTGGGTGGAGGCGTGTGTGTGGGTGGGTGGAGGCGTGTGTGTGGGTGGAGGCGTGTGTGTGTGTGTGTGTGTGTGTGCGGGTGGAGGTGTGTGCGGGTGGAGGTGTGTGCGGGTGGAGGTATATGTGTGTATGTGTGGGCGGAGGTCTGTGTGTGTGTGGGTGTTTGGAGGTGTGTGTGTGTGTATGTGTGTGTGTGTGTGTGTGTGTGTGTGGAGTTGTATGTATGTGTGTGGGTGGGTGGAGTTGTATGTATGCGTGTGGGTGGAGGTGCGTGCGTGGGTGGGTGGGTGGAGGTGCGTGTGTGGGTGGAAGTGTGTGTGTGTGTGTGTGTGTATGTGTGTGTGTGTGTGTTTGTGGATCTGTGTTTGGATATGTATGTGTGTGTGTCTGGAAGTGTAGTGTGTGGATGTGGAAGTGTGTGTGCGCGGATGTAAGTATCTGCGTGCGGATATGTGTGCGGATGTGTGTGCGGATGTGTGTGCGGATATGTGTGTGTGCGCATGTGTGTGTGTGTGCGTGTGTGTGTGCTTGGATGTAAGTGTGTGTGGTTGGAGGTATGTGTGTGGGTGTGTGTGTGTGGTTGGAGGTGTGTGTGTGGTTGGAGGTGTGTGTGTGGTTGGAGGTGTGTGTGTGGGTTGGTGGAGGTTTGTGGGTGTGTGGAGGTGTATGTGTGTGTGTGGGTGTGTGGAGGTGTATGTATGTGTGTGTGGGTGGGTGGAGGTGTGTGTGTGTGTGGGTGGGTGGAGGTGTGTGTGTGGTGGGTGGGTAGAGGTGTGTGTGTGGATGGAGGCATGTATGTGTGTGTGTGTGTGCGTGTGCGGGTGGAGGTGTGTGTGGGTGGGGGTATAGGTGTGTGTGTGTGGGCGGAGGTCTGTGTGTGTGTGGGTGTTTGGAGGTGTGTGTGTGTGTGGAGTTGTATATGTGTGTGTGGGTGGAGTTGTGTGTATGTGTGTGTGTGTGTGTGTGGGTGGAGTTGTGTGTGTGTGTGTGTGGGTGGAGTTGTGTGTGTGTGTGTGTGGGTGGAGTTGTGTGTGTGTGTGGGTGTGGGTGGAGGTGCATGTGTGTGTGGGTGGAGGGGTGTGTGTGTGTGTGGGTGGAGGGGTGTGTGCGTGTGGGTGGAGGGGTGTGTGGGTGGAGGGGTGTGTGCGTGTGGCTGGAGGTGTGTGTGCGTGTGGGTGGAGGGGTGTGTGTGTGTGTGTGTTTGTGTGTGTGGATGAAGGTGTGTGTGTGGGTGGAGCTGTGTGTGTGTGTGTTTGTGTGTGTGGATGGAGGTGTGTGGGTGGAGGTGTGTGTGTGCGTGTGTGGATGGAGGTGTGTGTGTGTGTGTGGGTGGAGGTGTGTGTGTGTGTGTGGGTGGAGGTGTGTGTGTGTGTGGATGGAGGTGTGTGTGTGTGTGGGTGTGTGTGTGTGTGTGTATGGGTGGAGGTGTGTTTGCGTGTGGGTGGAGTTGTGTGTGAGTGGGTGGAGGTGTTTGTGTGTGTGTGGGTGGAGGGGTTTGTGTGTGTGGGTGGGGGGGTGTGTGTGTGTGGATGGAGGTGTGTGTGTGTGTGTTGGATATGTGTGTGTGTGTGCTTGTGGATCTGTGTTTGGATGTGTATGTGGATGTGTGGATGTGTGCGTGGAAGTGTAGTGCGTGGAAGTGTAGTGTGTGGATGTGGAAGTGTAGTGTGTGGATGTGGAAGTGTGTGTGCGCGGATGTAAGTATCTGCATGCGGATGTAAGTATATGTGTGTGTGTGCATGTGTGTGTGTAAGTGTGTATGGTTGGAGGTGTGTATGTGGGTATGTGTGTGTGGCTGGAGGTGTGTGTGTGGTTGGAGGTGTGTTTGTGTGTGTGTGTGTGTGGGTGGGTGGAGGTGTGTGTGTGTGTGGGTGGGTGGAGGCATGTATGTGTGTGTGTGTGTGTGTATGTGTGTGTGCGGGTGGAGGTGTGTGCGGGTGGAGGTGTGTGTGGGTGGAGGTATATGTGTGTATGTGTGGGCGGAGGTCTGTGTTTGTGTGGGTGTTTGGAGGTGTGGGTGGAGTTGTATGTATGTGTGTGTGTGTGGGTGGAGTTTGTGTGTGTGTGTGTGTGTGTGTGGGTGGAGTTGTGTGTGTGTGGGTGGAGTTGTGTGTGTGGGTGGGTGGAGGTAGGTGCGTGTGTGGGTGGGTGGAGGTAGGTGCGTGTGTGGGTGGGTGGAGGTAGGTGCGTGTGTGGGTGGGTGGAGGTAGGTGCGTGTGTGGGTGGGTGGAGGTGCGTGCGTGTGTGGGTGGGTGGAGGTAGGTGCGTGTGTGGGTGGGTGGAGGTGCGTGCGTGTGTGGGTGGGTGGAGGTGCGTGCGTGTGTGGGTGGGTGGAGGTGCGTGCGTGTGTGGGTGGGTGGAGGTGCGTGCGTGTGTGGGTGGGTGGAGGTGCGTGCGTGTGTGGGTGGGTGGAGGTAGTTGCGTGTGTGGGTGGGTGGAGGTAGGTGCGTGTGTGGGTGGGTGGAGGTAGATGCGTGTGTGGGTGGGTGGAGGTGCGTGCGTGTGTGGGTGGGTGGAGGTGCGTGCGTGTGTGGGTGGGTGGAGGTGCGTGCGTGTGTGGGTGGGTGGAGGTGCGTGCGTGTGTGGGTGGGTGGAGGTGCGTGCGTGTGTGGGTGGGTGGAGGTGCGTGCGTGTGTGTTTGTGGATCTGTGTTTGGATGTGTGTGTGTGTGTGTGTGTGGAAGTGTCGTGTGTGGAAGTGTAGTGTGTGGATGTGGAAGTGTGTGCGCGCGGATGTAAGTATATGTGTGTGTGCTTGGATGTAAGTGTGTGTGGCTGGAGGTGTGTGTGTGGGTATGTGTGTGTGGTTGGAGGTGTGTATGTGGGTGGGTGGAGGTTTGTGTGTGTGTGGAGGTGTATGTGTGTGTGTGTGTGTGGGTGGAGGTGTGTGTGTGTGTGGGTGGATGGAGGTGTGTATGTGTGGGTGGGTAGAGGTGTGTGTGTGGGTGGAGGCATGTATGTGTGTGTTTGTGCGGGTGGAGGTGTGTGTGGGTGTTTGGAGGTGTGTGTGTGTGTGTGTGTGTGGAGTTGTGTGTGTGTGTGTGAGTGTGTGGGTGGAGTTGTGTGTATGTGTGTGTGTGTGGGTGGAGTTGTGTGTGTGCGTGTGGGTGGAGTTGTGTGTGTGCATGTGGGTGGAGGTGCGTGTGCGTGTGGGTGGAGGTGCGTGTGCATGTGGGTGGAGGGGTGTGTGCGTGTGGGTGGAGCAGTGTGTGTGTGTGTTTGTGTGGGTGTGTGTGTGGGTGTGGGTGGAGGTGTTTGTGTGTGTGGGTGGATGGAGGTGTGTGTGGGTGGAGGTGTATGTGAGTGTGTGTGGGTGGAGGTGTATGTGTGTGTGTGTGTGTGCGGATGTCAGTGTATGTGTGTGTGTGCGCGCAAATGTCAGTGTGTGTGTGCGTGCGGCTGTCAGTGTGTGTGTCTGTGTATGTGTGTGGATGTCAGTGTGTGTGTGGGGACGTCAGTGTGTGTGTGTATGTGCAGATGTCAGTGTGTGTGTGTGTGTGGATGTAATTGTGTGTGTGTGCGCGGATGTAAGTGTATTTTTGTGTGGTTGTAAGCGTGTGTGGATGTAAGTGTGTGTGTGTGTGGATGTCAGTGTGTGTGTGTGTGTGCGCGCGGATGTCAGAGTGTGCGGATGTCAGTGTGTGTGTGTCAGTGTGTGTGTGTGTGGATGTCAGTGTGTGTGTGTGGATGTTAGTGTGTGTATGTGCAGATGTCAGTGTGTGTGTGTGTGTGTGTGCGGATGTCAGTGTGTGTGTGATTGTGTCCGGATGTAAGTGTGTTTGTGTGGCTGTGTGCAGATGTAAGTGTGTTTGTGTGGCTGTGTGCAGATGTAAGTGTGTGTGTGTCCATAAGACATAGGCTGAATGGCCTACTTCTGCTCCTATCAAGTCTGCTCCACCAATCATGGCTGATCTGATAATCGTCAACTCCACTTTTCTGTCTTTTCTCTATAACCCTTGTTTCCCTAACTGATTAAAATCCTGTCTATCTCAGCCTTGAATATACTTAATGATCCAGCTTCTACATCCCTCTACAGTAAAGAATTCCACAGATTCACTACCCTCTGAGAGAATAAATTCCTCCTCATCTCTGTTTTACATGGATGCCACCTTACTCTGAGATTATGCCCTCTGGTCCTAGACTCTCCCACAAGGGGAAACAACCTCTCAGCATCTACCCTGTCAAGCCGCCTAGGAATCTTATATGTTTCAATAAGGTCACCTCTCATTCTTCTAAACTCCAATGAGTACAGGCCCAACCTACTCAACCTCTCCTCTTAAGAAAATCCCTCCATACCCAGGATCAACCCAATGAACGTTCTCTGGACTGCCTCCAATGCCAGTATATCTTTCCTTAGGTAAGGGGACCAAAATTGTTCACAGTATTCTAGGTATAGTCTGACGAGTGTCTTGTATAGTCTTAGCAAGACTTCCCCATTTTCATACTCCATTCCCTTTGAAGTAAAGGCCAACAATCCATTTGCCTTCCCTATTTCCTGCTGAACTTGTATGCTAGCTTTTTTTGGGATTCATGCATGTGGACCTCTAAATCCCTCTGTGCTGCAGCTTTCTGCAGTCTTTCTCCATTTAAATAATATTCAGCTCCTCTATTCTTCCTGCCAAAATGCGTAACCTCACACTTTCCCACATTATATTCCACCTGTCAAGTTTTTGCCCACTCACTTAACCTGTCTATATCCCTCTGCAGATGTTTTATGTCATCCTCACCACTTGCCTTCCCACCTATTTTTGTGTCATCTGTAAACTTGGCGATTGTACACTCACTTCCCTCACCCAAGTCATTAATATATATTGTAAATAATTGCGGCCCCAGCACTGATTCCTGTGGCACTCCACTAGTTACAAGTTGCCATCCTGAAAATGCCCCCCTTATCCTAACTCTCCGTCTTCTATTAGTTAGACAATCCTCGATCCATGCTAATATTACTACCCCCAACACCATGGGCTCTTATCTTACTAAGTAGCCAATATGTGTGGTATCTTATTGAACCCTTTGGAAATCCAAACATATTATACCTACTGGTTTGCCTTTATCTATCCTGCTTGTAATCTCAAAGAATTCTAATAAATTTGTTAAGCATGATTTCCCCTTCATGAAGCCAAGCTGTCTCTGCTTGATTATATTATGTATTTCTAAATACCCTGCTATTACATCCTTTATAATAAACGCGAACATATTCCCAATGACAGGTGTTAAGCTAACTGGCCTATAGTTACCTGTTTTTTGTCTCCCTCCCTTTTTGAAAAAGGTTGTTACATTGGCAGGTTTTCAATCCTCTGGGATTTTTCCAGAATCTAAGGATTCTTGGAAGATTTCTACCAGTGCATCCACTATCTCTGCAGCTACTTCCTTTAATATTCTAGGATTCAACCCATCAGGTCCACTTCAGCCATCTCTGCCCTCATTCCTTTGTAACTACCCTTATTTAGGTTTAGCACAGTTGTTTCCGACCCAAGTTTCTCACTCTCAAACTGAATGCTAAATTCTACCAAGATATGGTCACTGTTCCCTAAGGGATCTTTTACTCTGAGATCATTTATTAAACCTGCCTCATTACATATTACCAGATCCAAAATAGCCTGATCCCTGGTTGGATCCACAACATATGGTTCTAGGAAACTGTCCCGAATACATTCTATGAATTCTTGCTCGTGGCTATCTCTGCCAATTTGATTCTCCCAATCTACATGGAGATTAAAGTCATCCATGATTAATGTACTGCCTTTTTTACATGCACCCATTATCTGATGATTTACTCCCTGTCCTACAATACAGCTACTGTTAGAGGGCCTATAGACTGCTCCCACCAGCCTCTTTTTCCCCATGTTATTTCTTACCTCCACCCATATGGATTCCACATCTTCCGATCCAAGATCATTTCTTGCTATCGTATTTATTCCATCTCATACTAACAAAGGTACCCCACCATCCTTTCCTTCCTGCCTGTCTTTTGAAAAGTCACATACCCCTAAATATTTAGTTCCCAGCTTTGATCTCCTTGTAACCATGGCTCCACAATGGCTATAAGATCATACCCATTAGCCTCTATTTGTTACGGCAATATATTCATTTTGTTCTAAATACTACATGCATATAAGTAAAGAACCATTCATTTTGCCTCATCACCATATTTCCCCCCTTTGACCCTACTTGCTTCTTTTTTTTAATGTTTGTACACTCTGTTCCCTCCTGTCACACTCTGGGTATCATTACCTAAATAGCTGCCCTGCAATGCTGCCAATCCTTTTGCTTTGTAAGTCTACGTATCCCCTCTCCAGAACCCCCCCTTCCCATTTAGTTTAAAGCCCTCTCTACAGCCCTAGTTATTCGATTCGTCAGGACACTGGTCCCAGCATGGTTCAGTGAAGTAGGTCCCATCAGAACAGTTCCTTTCTACCCCAAACAAAAACAGAATTACCTGGAAAAACTCAGCAGGTCTGGCAGCATCGGCGGAGAAGAAAAGAGTTGACGTTTCGAGTCCTCATGACCCTTCGACAGAACTTGAGTTCGAGTCCAAGAAAGAGTTGAAATATAAGCTGGTTTAAGGTGTGTGTGTGGGGGGCGGAGAGATAGAGAGAGAGAGAGAGAGGTGGGGGGGGGGTGTGGTTGTAGGGACAAACAAGCAGTGATAGAAGCAGATCATCAAAAGATGTCAATCTACTACAATAGTACAATAGAGGAAGTGAGAGGAGTTGAAGGAGAAATTATTCAGCGTGAGAACAAGTTCAGCCAGACGGAGGAGAGTAGTGGTGGATGGGGATTGTTCGAGCCTCTGTTCGAGGAAGAAGCTAAGGGCCCTCAGACCATCCTGGTGGGGGATGGAGGTGTAGAGGGATTGGATGTCCATGGTGAAGAGGAAGCGGTTGGGGCCAGGGAACTGGAAATTGTTGATGTGACGTAAGGTGTCAGAGGAATCACGGATGTAGGTGGGAAGGGACTGGACAACGGGAGAGAGAAGGGAGTCAAGATAACGAGAAATGAGTTCTGTGGGGCAGGAGCAAGCTGAGACGATCGGTCTACCGGGGCAGTTCTGTTTGTGGATTTTGGGTAGGAGATAGAAGCGGGCCGTCCGAGTTTGGGCGACTCTCAGGTTGGAAGCTGTGGGAGGGAGATCCCCAGAGGAGATGAGGTCAGTGACAGTCCTGGAAACAATGGCTTGATGTTCAGTGGTGGGGTCATGGTCCAGGGAGAGGTAGGAGGAAGTGTCTGCGAGTTGACGCTCAGCCTCCGCGAGGTAGAGGTCAGTGCGCCAGACAACAACAGCACCACCCTTGTCAGCGGGTTTGATGACAATGTCAGGGTTGGACCTGAGAGAATGGAGTGCAGTAAGTTCAGAGAGAGACAGGTTAGAATGGGTGCTGTTGTTGTCTGGCGCACTGACCTCTACCTCGCGGAGGCTGAGCGTCAACTCGCAGACACTTCCTCCTACCTCTCCCTGGACCATGACCCCACCACTGAACATCAAGCCATTGTTTCCAGGACTGTCACTGACCTCATCTCCTCTGGGGATCTCCCTCCCACAGCTTCCAACCTGATAGTCGCCCAACCTCGGACGGCCCGCTTCTATCTCCTACCCAAAATCCACAAACAGAACTGCCCCGGTAGACCGATCGTCTCAGCTTGCTCCTGCCCCACAGAACTCATTTCTCGTTATCTTGACTCCCTTCTCTCTCCCCTTGTCCAGTCCCTTCCCACCTACATCCGTGATTCCTCTGACACCTTACGTCACATCAACAATTTCCAGTTCCCTGGCCCCAACCGCTTCCTCTTCACCATAGACGTCCAATCCCTCTACACCTCCATCCCCCACCAGGATGGTCTGAGGGCCCTTAGCTTCTTCCTCGAACAGAGGCTCGAACAATCCCCATCCACCACTACTCTCCTCCGTCTGGCTGAACTTGTTCTCACGCTGAATAATTTCTCCTTCAACTCCTCTCACTTCCTCTATTGTACTATTGTAGTAGATTGACATCTTTTGATGATCTGCTTCTATCACTGCTTGTTTGTCCCCACAACCACACCCCCCCCTCCACCTCTCTCTCTCTCTATCTCTCCGCCCCCCACACACACACCTTAAACCAGCTTATATTTCAACTCTTTCTTGGACTCGAACTCAAGTTCTGTCGAAGGGTCATGAGGACTCGAAACATCAACTCTTTTATTCTCCGCCGATGCTGCCAGACCTGCTGAGTTTTTCCAGGTAATTCTGTTTTTGTTTTGGATTTCCAGCATCCGCAGTTTTTTTGTTTTCACCTTTCTACCCCAGTGCTGCTGCCAGTGCCCTATGAACTGAAACCCAATACTCCCACACCAAACTTTGAGCCATACATTTAACTCCATGACTTTATTTAGCCTTTACCAGTTTACCCATTGTTCAGGTAGCAATCCTGAGATTGCTTAATTTAGCTCCTAACTGTTCAAATTCTTTCAGCAGAACCTCCTTTCTAGTCCTATCAATGTCATTGGTACCCAAATGGACCATGATAACTGGTTCCCTCCCCTCCTACCCCAAGTTCCTCTCCAGCCCCAAGGAGATGTCCTTAACCCTGGAAGCGGGCAGGCAACACATCCTTCGGGACTCATGCTCACAGCTGCAGAGAACAGTATCTATCCCCCTAATTATATTGACCCCTACCACTACCACATTCCAATTTGCTCCCCCCACTTGAAGGTGCCGTGGTCAGTTTGCCCCTCCTTGCAGTCCCTGCTCTCGTCCACACAGTTTGCCAGTACCTCGTAACTGTTGGACAATTGCAGGGGCTGAGGCTCCTCGAACACTACCCCCTGGGTCCCCATACCTGCCTCACCTGCAGTCACACCCTCCTGTCCCTGATCACAGACGAAGTTCGAATTATCTAATCTGAGGGGTGTGACTGCCTCCTGCAGCAAAATGTGTGCATGTGTGTGTGAGAGTGTGGATGTAAGTGTGTGTGTGAGTGTGGATGTAAGTGTGTGTGTGTGAGTGTGGATGTAAGTGTGTGTGAGAGTGTGGATGTAAGTGTGTGTGAGTGCGTGGGTGTGAGTGTGTGTGAGTGCGTGGGTGTGAGTGTGTGTGAGTGCGTGGGTGTGAGTGTGTTTGAGAGTGTGGATGTAAGTGTGTGTGAGAGTGTGGATGTAAGTGTGTGTGAGAGTGTGGATGTAAGTGTGTGTCAGAGTGTGGATGTGAGTGTGTGTGAGTGTGGATGTGAGTGTGTGTGAGAGTGTGGATGTAAGTGTGTGTGAGAGTGTGGATATAAGTGTGTGTGAGAGTGTGGATATAAGTGTGTGTGAGAGTGTGGATGTAAGTGTGTGTGAGAGTGTGGACGTAAGTGTGTGTGAGAGTGTGGATGTAAGTGTGTGTGAGAGTGTGGACGTAAGTGTGTGTGAGAGTGTGGATGTAAGCATGTGTGAGATGTGTGGATGTAAGTGTGTGTGAGTGCGTGGGTGTGAGTGTGTGTGAGAGTGTGGATGTCTGTGTGTGTTAGAGTGTGGATGTAAGTGTGTGTGAGAGTGTGGATGTCTGTGTGTGTGAGAGTGTGGATGTAAGTGTGTGTGAGTGTGGATGTAAGTGTGTGTGAGATGTGTGGAAGTAAGTGTGTGTGAGTGCGCTGGTGTGAGTGTGTGTGAGAGTGTGGATGTCTGTGTGTGTGAAAGTGTGGATGTCTGTGTGTGTGAGAGTGTGGATGTCTGTGTGTGTGAGAGCGTGGATGTAAGTGTGTGTGAGAGCGTGGATGTAAGTGTGTGTGAGAGTGTGGATGTAAGTGTGTGTGAGAGTGTGGATGTAAGTATGTGTGAGTGCGTGGATGTAAGTAAGTGTGTGTGAGAGTGTGGATGTAAGTGTGTGTGAGAGTGTGGATGTAAGTGTGTGTGAGTGCGTGGGTGTGAGTGTGTGTGAGAGTGTGGATGTAAGTGTGTGTGAGTGTGGATGTAAGCGTGTGTGAGTGTGGATGTAAGTGTGTGTGAGTGCGTGGGTGTGAGTGTGTGTGAGAGTGTGGATGTAAGTGTGTGTGAGTGTGGATGTAAGCGTGTGTGAGTGTGGATGTAAGTGTGTGTGAGTGTGGATGTAAGTGTGTGTGAGATAGTGGATGTAAGTGTGTGTGTGTGAGTGTGGATGTAAGTGTGTGTGAGAGTGTGGATGTAAGTGTGTGTGAGTGCGTGGGTGTAAGTGTATGTGAGAGCGTGGATGTAAGTGTGTGTGAGAGCGTGGATGTAAGTGTGTGTGAGAGTGTGGATGTAAGTGTGTGTGAGAGCGTGGATGTATGTGTGTGTGAGAGTGTGGATGTAAGTGTGTGTGAGAGTGTGGATGTAAGTGTGTGTGAGAGCGTGGATGTAAGTGTGTGTGAGAGCGTGGATGTAAGTGTGTGTGAGAGTGTGGATGTAAGTGTGTGTGAGAGTGTGGATGTAAGTATGTGTGAGTGCGTGGATGTAAGTAAGTGTGTGTGAGAGTGTGGATGTAAGTGTGTGTGAGTGCGTGGGTGTGAGTGTGTGTGAGAGTGTGGATGTAAGTGTGTGTGAGTGTGGATGTAAGCGTGTGTGAGTGTGGATGTAAGTGTGTGTGAGTGTGGATGTAAGTGTGTGTGAGATAGTGGATGTAAGTGTGTGTGTGTGAGTGTGGATGTAAGTGTGTGTGAGAGTGTGGATGTAAGTGTGTGTGAGTGCGTGGGTGTAAGTGTATGTGAGAGCGTGGATGTAAGTGTGTGTGAGAGCGTGGATGTAAGTGTGTGTGAGAGTGTGGATGTAAGTGTGTGTGAGAGCGTGGATGTATGTGTGTGTGAGAGTGTGGATGTAAGTGTGTGTGAGAGTGTGGATGTAAGTGTGTGTGAGAGTGTGGATGTGAGTGTGTGTGAGATAGTGGATGTGAGTGTGTGTGAGATAGTGGATGTGAGTGTGTGTGAGTGCGTGGGTGTAAGTATGTGTGAGAGTGTGGATGTAAGTGTGTGTGAGAGTGTGGATGTGAGTGTGTGTGAGATAGTGGATGTGAGTGTGTGTGAGATAGTGGATGTGAGTGTGTGTGAGTGCGTGGGTGTAAGTATGTGTGAGAGTGTGGATGTAAGTGTGTGTGAGAGTGTGGATGTAAGTGTGTGTGAGAGTGTGGATGTAAGTGTGTGTGAGTGTGGATGGAAGTCTGTGTGAGTGTGTGGATGTAAGTGTGTGTGAATGTGTGTGAGAGTGTGGATGTAAGTGTGTGTGAGAGTGTGGATGTAAGTGTGTGTGAGTGCGTGGATGTAAGTGTGTGTGAGAGTGTGGATGTAAGTGTGTGTGAGAGTGTGGATGTAAGTGTGTGTGAGAGTGTGGATGTAAGTGTGTGTGAGAGTGTGGATGGAAGTCTGTGTGAGTGTGTGGATGTAAGTGTGTGTGAATGTGTGTGAGAGTGTGGATGTAAGTGTGTGTGAGAGTGTGGATGTAAGTGTGTGTGAGTGCGTGGATGTAAGTGTGTGTGAGTGCGTGGGTGTGAGTGCATGTGGGGGTGTTGACTGAGGAGAAGGTTTGAGCTTGACTCTGAAACTCTTACAGTTCAAGAGACTCATGGTAATTGGGGTAAAATTTGGACTGTAGGGGGTTTCTTCCTCTTCTCCTCCAGTAACCCCAAAAAAGAATTAGTGGAAATCTCTAAGAAATGGTGTCTGAACAGCTGAGGTTATGGCAGGAGATTGAAAGAATCCTTTGGGCATTGCAGTCTAAGCTTACATGTGAAGGATGGCTATGTGGGCAAAGTACCAGAAGGCAACTAGTTCCCATGTCATAGTTTGGCACACTAGCCATCATGAAAAGAAGGGAGAATATTTGGTTGTGCGGGGAAGGTTTTTCTTGCTATGTTCTCAAATGTTTCCTGACTGACTATTGTTCACAGTCAATTTGTACTGAAAACCGCCACCTTCAGACTATGCACAGCCCATTTCTCCTGAAATAGAGTGCTCCCATTTACCATGGGAAGACTGACCAGGGCTGTGGTTTCAATGGGGTGGAGGGCTGCCTCTGTGCAGAGTGGATTTTAATTGCTGTTTTCCTGCACTAACAGAAATCTCTGTGGTATCTAACAGTCCTGTGGTAGAATTGTGTGCTTTTACGACTAGGCCAGGATTAAATGCTGCACTACACAATTATCCCGCTGTCTCCGAATGTGTGTGCACTTTGTGGTTGCTTCAGTTTTGTGCCAGTATAAACTGGCATGGTGCGTAGAGACTGAAAACCAATCCTGCCTGTGAACAAGTTAGGGAAGAGCAGCGACAGAAGAGAAATATCAAGTGCTGTGAAACTACGCAAACACTTATCAATCCTAATTTTTTAATTGGACCTTTTCTGTGCTCCTGAATCAAATGAGTTCTGGGGAAATTGTGCATGTCTGTTAGAGTTGAGTATGGGAATTGAATTTGATGTGAAGAAACTCATATTAGCTCCATTATCATACTCCAAATCCGCTATCATGTTACTAAAGCACTAGTTAATCTGCATGAGAGCATCTCTGGGTTTGTGAACAGAAATATTTCCAATGAACGATTGTACCATGATTTTTAAAAAATTCATTTCTGGGATTTGGGCATAGCCAGTATTTATGTTCATCCCAAGTTGCTGCTGAGAAGGTGGCACCCTTCAGACAAGGTCTCACGGAATAGGAGCAGGATTTGGAGTAGGCCACTGGCTTCTTCGAGTCTGCTCCGCCATTCAATAAGATCACAGCTGATCTGATTGTGGCCTTAGCTTGAACTATCACAGTCTAATTCTTTGTAACAGGCTGAGTAGTTCACTCGACTTCTTCAGAGGACAGTTAAGAGTCAACCGTGTTGGTGTGGGATGAGACTCATATATAGGCCAGACGGGGTAAGGCCAGTGGTTTCCTTTGCTAAAGGACATTAGAGAAGCATTTGGGTTTTTATATCAATCCAGCAACTTCATGGCTAGCCCCCCCTTTTTTTTTACTAATACCAGGTTTTTAAAATGGAATCAAAATTCTCAAACTGTCATGGTGGGATTTGAACTCACTGGACTATTAGCCCAGACCTTTGAATGACTATTCAAGCAACATAACCAGCATACTACTGCACCCTCTAGACCTGCTAGTGTGTTCCTGCCACTCAATATGTTGTGGAGCCACAGATTATTTTACGGTAACTTTAATAAGTTTTTTTAAAAAAAGTACCTAACAACCTGCTGCAGCTTTGATAGAGGTGAATATGTTATATAGGTGGCAGAGCTTTCAGTGTGGCTCACTTGAATCATTGTAGCACTGTCCCTTTAAGAATATCAACTTGGCTGCCCTTTCAAGCTGCTGGATGTTGCCATCAGAGCCAGCAGGGGGCAGCACTGAGGTTGCTTCACTGGAACATGTTCTTACCCGAATGCTTAACAGACAGCTGCACTTAACCATTTGAGCACTGATTGACTGGAAACCAAAGCATTTAAACATGCAATGGTAAAACTGAAAGATATATCTATCATTTTGTGAGTTTTAATTTTGAACTCGAGGGGGAACAAAATCCAAGCTAATACTGCAGGCAGTTTGAAACAAAAAACAGAAAATGCTGGAAATAGCCAGCAGGAGGCAGCGTCTGCGGAGAGAGAAACACAGGCCTCTCCACAGATACTGTTGAAGTTATTGGCTATTTCTAGCATTTTCTGTTTTTGTCTCAGGTTTCCAGCATTCGCAGTATTCTATTTTTCAATTCCTGCAGGCAGTTTGTTCTGTTTCAGCAGTGAGTAAGCACATTGGATTACACAGGAAACCTGGCACAGAAACAGGCCATTCAACCCAACCAGCCCATGCCAGTGTTCATGCTTCACTTGAGCCTCCTCCCATCTTTCCTCATCTAAATCTATCACCATAAGCCTCTATTCCTTTCTCCCTCACATGCTTGTCTAGATTCCTTTACAAGCATCTACACTATTCGCTTCAACCACT
Source organism: Carcharodon carcharias (assembly GCF_017639515.1). Taxonomy (NCBI): domain Eukaryota; kingdom Metazoa; phylum Chordata; class Chondrichthyes; order Lamniformes; family Lamnidae; genus Carcharodon; species Carcharodon carcharias. The sequence goes on along the minus strand of NC_054476.1, from coordinate 117,497,828 downwards.
CCCTGCGGTGGCGAGTTCCACATTCCCATCACTCTCTGGATAAAGAAATTTCCTCTGAATTCCCGATTAGGTTTCTTGGTGACTATCTTATATTGATGGCCTCTAGTTATCTTCTTTCCCACAAAAGGAAACCTTCTCTCTGTATCGTCTCAATCAAAACCTTTCAGAATTTTTAAGAGCTCTATTAAGTCGCCCCATAACCTCCTTTTCTCAAGAGAAAAGAAACCCAGCCTGTCAGTCCTTTCCTGATATGTATACCCAGGCATTTCTGGATTCATCTGTGTAAATCGTCTTTGCTCCCACTCCAATGTCTTTATATCCTTTTGATATAGCTAGTTGATAGTTTGGCTAGACTGCATACAGTATCCCCAGTGTGGTTTAACCAAGGTTCAATCCAGTTTTAGCATAACTTCCCTACTTTTCAATTCTATCCCTCCAGAAATAAAGCCCGGTTCTTGGTTTACCTTTTTATGGCCTTGCTAATCTGTGCACAACTTTTAGTAATTGATATATTTGTTCTTGAGATCTCTTTGTTCCTCTACCTGACCCAGCCTTGGACCTTCCAGCTAATAAGTGACCTCCTCTATTCTTCCTACCAATGTGTACTGCCTCACATTTATCTGCATTGAACTTCATTTACCAATTATTTTTCCATTCTGCATGTTTATTAATGTCCTCCTACTATTTGTTGCAGTCCCTCCCAATTTGGTGTCATCGTGCAACACCTCACTGGATATTGAGTAACTGATTTCTGGGTTTGAGGCTGTAACGTAATCTCATGCTTTGAATGCTTTATAAACCAAAGGTTTATTGTAATTCATCAATCTCTGGATCCCCCAGACTCTGTGGAGAACTGCCTGGAACTGGTCACAAGCAACTGCCAAGCAAACCACTTAAATTGATTCAAAAATCCAAGCTATTTAGATGTGCAACATTCTTCACAAATAAACAACAGTTTCTTGTTGTTTAAATAAGTTTGCAAGTTACCTCACCAATGATGCATGCTGGCATGCCTAGCATTGCCTCACATTTTGACAGGTCTGTAATTTACAACCAGTGACCTTACCTCTGCTCCTTCTCTATATACCCAGAGAGCAAGCCTTTTGGCAATGGATTACACAGACCATGAAAAGGTAGCATAACCCTTCTTGATGTCATTATTTGACTGATAGAAGAGTGTTACTTTTTTTTAGTCTTTCATGGGATGTAGGTGTCATTGGCAAGGCCCACATTTGTTGCCCATTCCTAATCACCCTTGAACTGAACAGCTTGCTGAGCCATTTCAGAGGGCAATTAAGAGTCACATATAGGCCTGGCCAGACCAGATGTGAGGACAGCAGATTTCCCCTCCCCTAAAGGACATTAGTGAACCAGATAGGTTTTTTTTTTACAATGATAGTGCCCACCATTACCAAGACTAGCTTTATGGTCCAGGTTTATTAATTGAACTTAAATTCCACTAGCTGCAGTAGTGGAATTTGAACCCATGTCCCCAGAGGATTGGTATGGGCCTCTGGGTTACTACTCAAGTGACTTTACCACTGCACCACCATCAGGTGAATTGTTGAAAGCTGAAAGTCAGTTGGGGAATGGGAGAAGTGGAAAGGGACGGGGGGAGTGAAGCTTGTTGTTGCCAGCAGGATGAAACAGGTTGGCCACGAATTGACAGCTGAGTTTTCACTGTACCTGATCTTCTTTCCACTGAAATTCACAGAACAATAGTTCCAATTCTTCTTGTTCCCTGGTCTCACTGTCACTTTTACGTGGTTTGAAATTAAAAATCTTAGCAATATTTTCCATGTGAATGGAATGAGCACAAGAAGTAGGAACAGAGAAGGCCATACGGCCCATCGAACCTGCTCCACCATTTAATATAATCATGGCTGATCTTGGGCTTCAACTTCATTTTCTTGACAACTTCCCATATTCCTTAATTCCCTGAGGGACTGAAAATCTCTCTATCTGAACCTTAAATATATTCAATGATGTAACATCCACAATCTTCTGGGGTAGAGAATTCCAAAGATTCACAACCCTTTGAGTGAAGTAATTCCTCCCCATATCGGCCCGAAATGATCAGCCCTTTATCCTGAGACTGCACCCCTGATTTTTAGATTCCCCGACCAGCAGAAACAATCTCTTGGCATCCACACAAACAAGCCCCCTTCTGAATCTTGTATGTTTTAATGAGATCGCCTTTCATTCTTCTAAACTCCAGAGAATATAATGTCACCTCACACCACAGGACAACTCCCTCATCCCAGGGGCCAATTTAGTAAACCTTCACCGTACCGTCTCCAGTCCGGGTATATAAAGTAAAAACAGCTGCAGTCAAAAATCCGCTTCTGATTCGCCAAGAGTCTGTCAATGCTGCTGCTATTTAGAGTGATTTCATCCCTGGTGTCTCCTACCACTTGAAACGTGCAGCCGTCAGTACACCAGTGATACCTCACCGCACGCCCCACAGAAACCACAATGTTAAGTGCTAGAGATTCAGATGGGCTGCTCACTGTAAGAACATAAGAACATAAGAAATAGGAACAAGAGTAGACCATTCGGCCCCTTCAATAATTTCATGGCTGATTTTCTTGTGCTTCGATTTCCACACTCCTACCCCCGATAACCTTTGATTCCCTTGCCTAACAAGAATCGATCTACCTCTGCCTTAACAATATTCAATGATCCCACCTTCACTGCCTTCTGAGGCAGAGCGTTCCAAAGTCACACAACCCTCTGAGAGAAAAAGATTTCTCCTCATCTCTGTCCTAAAAGGGCGACCCTTAATTTTAAAACAGTACCCGCTACTTTGGATTCACCCACAAGAGGAAACATCCGTGCGCTCATCTCCATTGCAAAAGAAAATCTTTCACTGCCAAATCATGGTGAGTTCAAATTCTCTCTTAAAACTATGTGACTGTTAAGACTCTGCGCTCTCTTACCTTATTTTGAAGAAATATGTTGTGAGAGTCAAATGTTAGTTACTGTGGTTATTCTTCCAATGTGGGGAAAGGATCATATAACCATGTGGCTCTAATGATTGGCTAACTAAATTGGTCAAATTTATTTTCAAGGAATATGATTTCATGGAAGCATGAAGACTACAGCGGGTAAGCAGCAGTATAACATTTAACTTGTCCAGATGTTAAGCTGCTGCAAAACATAACTGATCTGAGAGTTCAGATGCTTGGCAGTTATACACAGGATCAGGAATGGAATCCCCAATAAAGGTAATGTGGGTGCATGACTCTAGATGGTATCGCAACATGGTAACACACAGCCAAGCAGGGAATGAGCATCATAGAACTGATGCCCAAGTAAACTCCTGACTTTCTTTGCAATGAATGACAAAAAGAGCCACTTCTTTTCCACTAGTCAGAATATTAATTATCTCTGTCACACAGGTGGCTGTCTGTCACCTTTTTGCCTAACCCAGCCAACACTGGAAATAAAAGGTACTGGTGGTTTTATCTGGTCCAATACTTGTTTGATAGTTGCAGCAATCAGTAATAACAAATATTGTCTTCCTCCTATATCCTTTGTTGAGTGAATCCAGAACAACAGAGCTAGGGAGGCTAAATAGGCATGGGGATCACGATGAATTGACCGCCCGTATATTGAAATGTAGGCAACTTGGTGCTACCCTCTCATTGTATAGATTTCGAGTATGCAGCTAGCGCTGACGGTGCTGCTCATTGGCTGCATGTGCTGGTATTGTAACTTTCCAGCACTTCTTGAATGGGAGGTCCATTGTGACTGGAGCAGGTGTTGGGAGGATGCAGGAAATGAATCAGTGAGGAATGGCACAACATGGCACAGAACAATGCCCCCTCTAAATATTTTTTATTCTGCATGCCCTATTCATTTAAGCTTGCAGTACCTTTAAATTATTTTACGTGACCATGCACATGTGGCATCTTAAAGGAGATGATTTGTGCATGGCATGTATGGCTGCAGCTTAGAAGGAACACTGGGAGGATGTGGGCTCCAAGATGCTGCCCTGGAGGCCTCAGTGGGAGGAGGTGGAAAGTAGGAGCAAAATCCTGTCTCTGCTGGAGGGCCTTCCAGACTCATGCTCAGAAAGGCAGTGGGAGCAGATAGCCATAGGGTTTAATTCCAGGCGTCTAGCCCTCAGGACCTGGATGCAAGAAGTTAAATGATTTCACATGAGTGGTCAAAGTTGGTGAACGTGTCTTCAAATGCCATATCCCATCAGCTGCACCACTAATCTCAGCCACTGCTCAATTCATCACACCCATATCACTCGCCTACCAACAATATCCATCAATCAGGATTCGATCTTCACATTCGCAGCTTCACTTCACCCTGACACATTACCTGCTGCACACCTCCCACCCACATCCCTCAGCATGCACATACTGCCAACTATTCAACCATGACCGATGCAGCACCCAAACAGATTACATCACGCTAGCTGCCACACTTCCCCCTCACACTACAAGGCGATGCACAAGATGAGGGAGCAGGCATTAATCGGAGGGAAGCAGGTGCATATCCAAACCCCTCCAGGAGGAGATGAGGCTGGTCATTATTGGAACGACAATTGCATGATGAGCCCTCAGCCAGCAGCAGGCTGAATCAGTTTTTGACATCCTACTTCCACCTCATCCCATGGTCTCTGTTGATTACAAGTTGTAGTTTGTAACCATGTTCCCCTTGCTTTCCAGGTCAGTTAGTGACATTGCGCATAATTTAACAGATAGCACAGAGGCAGGAACTGCATGTGCTGAGACACCTGAGATGCTTGAAGCCAGGGTAGGGAGTAAGGATAACACATGAGCCAGCTCGCCGGAGGGGGAGAGGTCCCACAAGATTGCTGTCACAAAAGCCTCTGCTGAGTGGGTAGGTTATGGAAGAATGCTCATGGGTATCTGCACAATGAAATGCTCAGGGAAGCCTACCAGAAAGCTTATGGTCAATGGCAAGGAGCCATGGAGGAGTCCGGCACAGGACCTTGTGCAGGCCTTGGAGCCCATCTTTTCCAGTGTGGAACATAAGAACATAAGAACTAGGAGCAGGAGGAGGCAATTCAGCCCCTCGAGCCTGCCCCGCCATTCATTATGATCATGGCTGATCTCATTCTGGCCTCAACTTCAATTTCCCGCTCTTTCCCCATAACCTTTCAACCCATTACTAATTAAAAATCTGTCTATTTCCTCCTTAAATTTATTCAGTGTCCTGGCATCCACTGCATTCTGAGGCAGTGAATTCCATAGATTAACAACCCTTTGAGAAAAGTAATTCCTCCTCATCTCTGATTTAAATCTACCACCCCTTAGCCTAAAGCTATGGCCTCTCATTCTAGAATGCCCCAGAAAGGGAAACATCTGCTGCACATCTACTTTCTCTATCCCCTTTAGCATCTTGTATATGGAAGTAGTGGATAACTACACAGAAGTTCATCTACAGTTACCTACAGTAAAAGCCTTGCACCCAGCCGTGCTGTAATCGCTGGAGTAACATTGTGTAGAAGCACTAGGATGGACAAAGGCCCAGGGAAAACAGGCACTAATGGATGCAAAAGGGTAAAACAATGCTGGCAGCATCTGTGGAGAGAAGCACAGTTAACGTTTCGAGTCCGTTTGACTCTTCAACAGAACTAAGAAAAAATAGAAAAGGGGTGAAATATAAACTGGTTTAAGGTGGGGGGGGGGGGTGGTGGTGGTGGGACAAGAAGAGCTGGATAGAGGGCCAGTGATAGGTGGAGATAACCAAGAGATGTCACAGACAAAAGGACAAAGAGGTGTTGAAGGTGATGATATTATCTAAAGGAATGTGCTAATTAAGGGTAGAAAGCAGGAGAAGCAAGGTACAGATAGCCCTAGTGGGGGTGGGGTGGGGTGAAGGAATTGAAAATGGCTAAAAGGTAGAGATAAAACAATGGATGGAAATACATTTAAAAATAATGGAAATAGGTGGGAAAAGAAAAATCTATATAAATTATTGGAAAAAACAAAAAGGAGGGGGAAAATTGGAAAGGGGATGGGGATGGAGGAGAGAGTTCATGATCTAAAATTGTTGAACTCAATATTCAGTCCGGAAGGTCGTAAAGTGCCTAGTCGGAAGATAAGGTGCTGTTCCTCCAGTTTGCATTTGAGCTTCACTGGAACTATGTAGCAGGCCAAGGACGGACATGTGGGCATGAGAGCAGGGTGGAGTGTTGAAATGGCAAGCGACAGGGAGGTCTGGGTAATGCTTGTGGACAGACCGAAGGTGTTCTGCAAAGCGGTCACCCAGTCTGCGTTTGGTCTCTCCAATGTAGAGGAAACTGTAGTAGACTAAGTTGAGGGAAGTGCAAGTGAAATGATGCTTCACTTGAAATGAGTGTTTCAGCCCTTGGACGGTGAGGAGAGGGGAAGTAAAGGGGCAGGTGTTGCATCTTCTGCGGTTGCATGGGAAGGTGCCGTGGGAGGGGGTTGAGGTGTAGGGGGTGATGGAAGAGTGGACCAGGGTGTCACGGAAGGAACGATCCCTACGGAATGCCGCCAGGGGGATGAAGGGAAGATGTGTTTGGTGGTGGTATTATGCTGGAGTTGGCGGAAATGTTGGAGGATGATCCTTTGAATGCAGAGGCTGGTGGGATGTTAAATGAGGACAAGTGGGACCCTATCATGTTTCTGGGAGGGAGAAGAAGGTGTGAGGGCGGATGTGAGGGAGATGGGCCGGACACGGTTGAGGGCCCTGTTAACCACTGTGGGTGGAAAACCTCGGTTAAGGAAGAAGGAGGACATGTCAGAGGAATTGTTTTTGAAAGTGGCATCATCAGAACAGATGTGACGGAGGTGAAGGAACTGAGAGAATGGGACTGAGTCCTTACAGAAAGCGCGGTGTGAGGAGCTGTAGTCGAAGTAGCTGTGGGAGTTGATAGGCTTGTAATGGATATTGGTGGACAGTCTATCATCAGAAATTGAGACAGAGAGGTCAAGGAAAGGAACGGAAGTGTCAGAGACGGACCATGTGAAAATGATGGAGGGGTGGAAATTGGAAGCAAAATTAATACATTTTTCCAGGTCCAGACGAGAGCATGAAGTGGCACCGAAGTAATCATTGATGTACCGGAGAAAGAGTTGTGGGAGGGGGCCGGAGTAGGACTGGAACAAGGAATGTTCCACATACTCTATATAGAGACAGGCATAGCTGGGGCCCATGCGGGTACCCATAGCCACACCTTTTATTTGGAGGAAGTGAGAGGAGTTGAAGGAGAAATTGTTCAGTGTGAGAACAAGTTCAGCCAGACAGAGGAGAGTAGTGGTGGATGGGGATTGTTCGGGCCTCTGTTTGAGGAAGAAGCGGAGAGCCATCAGACCATCCCGGTGGGGGATGGAGGTGTAGAGGGATTGGACGTCCATGGTGAAGACGAGGTGGTTGGAGCCAGGGAACTGGAAATTGTTGACATGATGTAGACTGTCAGAGGAATCATGGATGTAGGTGGGAAGGGGCTGGACAAAGGGAGAGAGAATGGAGTCAAGATAGCAAGAAATGAGTTCTGTGGGGCAGGTACAGGTCTGCTGGGACCGTCCTGTTTGTGGATTTTGGGTAGGAGGTAGAAGCGGGCCGTCCGAGGTTGGGAGACTATCAGGTTGGAAGTTGTGGAAGGAAGATCTCCAGAGGAGATGAGGTCAGTAACAGTCCTGGAAACAATGGCTTGATGTTCAGTGGTGGGGTCATGGTCCAGGGGGAGTAGGAGGAAGTGTCTGCGAGTTGACGCTCAGCCTCTGTGGTAGAGGTCCGAGCGCCAGACAACAACAGCACTACCCTTGTCAGCAGGTTTGATGACAATATCAGGGTTGGACCAGAGAGAACGGAGTGCAGCAAGTTTAGAGAGAGACAGGTTAGAATGGGTGAGAGGAGCAGAGAAACTGAGACAACTAATGTCACGCCGACAGTTCTCAATGAAATGATCAAGAGAAGGTAAGAATCCAGAGGGAGGGGTCCAGGTGGAGGGAGAGTATTGGAGCTGGGTAAAAGGATCCGTTGAACGGGGAGAGGACTCCTGCCCAAAGAAGTGAGCATGGAGACGAAGGCGGCAGAAGAAGAGTTCAGCATCGTGCCGAGCCCGAAATTCATTGAGGTGAGGGCGTAAGGGTATGAAACTAAGTCCTTTGCTGAGCACTGAACGTTCAGTGTCGGAGAGGGGAAGGTCAGGGGGTAAGGTGAATACATGGCTGGGGCTGGGATTGGAAGACGGGGTGGGGACAGAGGGACAGGCAGGGGTGGAGGGTCCCGGATGGGTGTTGGTGTCGATGAGTTGTTGGAGCTTGCGTTCCTTTGCACCTGAAAGAAAGAGACAAAGTTTCTTGTTGAGGCATCGGATGAGACAAAGAATAAAATGAAACTGGGGGCACACGCAGCTTTGAAAAAGGGTACAGCGGTGCTGCTGGAGGGAGAGGTCGTGTGTGTTCGTTTGGCTGCGCATGGCACTGAGTGTGGATCTCAGGATGCAACAAGAACAGCAGTCTGAGCAGAGTTGTATGTCCTGCAGATAGCTGTAATCCTGGGTGGGTTCGAAACGAGGGATGGAATTTCAGTTGAAATCCACGTGGGGTAAGCCGGTGACGGAGACAGTCACTGAGGAAGGAAATATAGCTGTGCAAGTGGGTTTTAGTAAACACTTTGTCAAACACCAGGAGAGAAATGGAAAGCAATGAAGGTGAATAAGGCAAAAGAGAGATATGCAAATCCTGACGGAGAGAAGAGCAAACTTCTTCAAGGTAGGCATTCCTTGAAGAGAAGTTGCAATCAATTAAATGCTAACATAAAAGCAAAAAACTGTGGATGCTGGAAATCCAAAACAAAAACAAAAATACCTGGAAAAACTCAGCAGGTCTGGCAGCATCTGTGGAGAGGAGCACAGTTAATGTTTCGAGTCTGCATGACTCTTCAACAGAACTAAGGAAAAATAGAAAAGGGGTGAAATATAAGCTGGTTTAAGGGAGGGGGTGGGACAAGAGAGCTGGATAGAGGGCCAGTGATAGGTGGAGATAACCAAAAGATGTCACAGACAAAAGAACAAAGAGGTGTTGAAGGTGGTCATATTATCTAAAGGAATGTGTTAATTAAGGGTAGAAAGCAGGACAAGCAAGGTACAGATAGCCCTAGTGGGGGTGGGGTGGGGTGAAAGAATTGAAAAAGGCTAAAAGGTAGAGGTAAATGGATGGAAATACATTTAAAAATAATGGAAATAAGTGGGAAAAGAAAAATCTATATGGAAAAAACAAAAAGGAGGGGGAAAATCGGAAAGGGGGTGGGGATGGAGGAGAGAGTTCATGATGCAAAAGGGTGATTAGTTTATGTTTGTATGCAATGCATGTGCATGAGTTCATTTATACGTTTGATTTGGAATATTTAGTTTGTGGTGACTTTTAGTTTTGTATTGTGGCCAAGATGGTGCCGTGATGGTCTGTTGTCAGAGGGAAGGTAAGGAATGTGGGGCTGTGGGTTAATGGGGAATCAGGGCTATGGTTACAGGTAGAGCACTCAATGTAGCTCTACATGTGTAGCCCAGGAAGAAAGGGGCTGTGCAGGCTATTCAGTCCCTTGCTTTTCCTCTTGCTCCACCTCCTCCTTCTAGCAGCTCTGTGTGCTCTCTGTTCATTCTCCCGGACATGCTGTATCCCATGGAGATGGCCTGCTGGTACACCCATGTCTGGCTGCAATTGGTTTGTACAGAAGCCTTGCAGTCAGCAACAAGTCCTTCTAGCACCTGCCTCAATACTCTCCGGTAAACCTCTGCAACTTGAAGCAACTTTGGAAAACACCAAACTCGAATCATACCAACAGCCTGAAGAAATGAATCAGCAACTAACCTATAAATAGTTGATGGTTCCATTAACTAGTGCTTGTGGGTGAGAGAGAGGTGGTCCTTCATGCTGTTGCATTGCCAACCCTCCAGGATTGGTCTGGAGTCTCCATGAATTGAAGATCAATCTGCAGGACATAGCTGTGTGCAACCCTGGAGAAAAATCATTGGGACATTAAAAAAAGATTGTTTTTTTTTTGTTATTTTCTTTGAACATTTCTCTTTACCAGATATAAAAATATTGCAAATGGGGAAGAAAGGCAGTTTGGTTGACAGTCAAGCATCATCCAATTGGATAATGAGTCTTTTTGCTTTCCAATTGGTGTAGGAAGGCAGTGGGTTACAAGGATGGATGTGTTGGCCGACTAATGGCTGGAGTGTGGGGGGAAAGTCATGTGATGAAACCTCCAGGAATGCATTTAATCATGGTTGGCAACCTTATGCTTAACATGTGCTCAGCTCTGTGAGGTTAGGGGCATCAGCCTGAGCAATAGGTTCAGTACTGACATCCTGATCTACTTGTTCTGCATAATTCTGGTAGGCGTTAGCTGCATGTGCTGTGCCTTCGCCACAATGGCGTCTGGCACGATTCATGGCAGAAGTGTACGTGTATCCATCGACATCGCTTTGATCCCCAATTCACACCAGTAGCACCCAAACAGTAGGTGCTACTGAGTCTAATTTCACTCCCCTTGGCCAACCCATAGTGAAATCAGGAGGCATTTTTCACATGAAGGGTAGTAGAATTCTGGAGCTCTCTTCCACCAAAAGGCTGTTGGGGCTGGGTCCACTGAAATGTTCAAAACCGACAGATTTTTGTGGGATAAGGTTCTCGGGCTAGAGGTAAATGGAGCTGATTTACAAATCAGCTATCATCTAATGGAGTGGTAGGTTAGACTCGAGGGGCTAAATGGTCTACTCCTATTCCTATGTCCCCCAAGCTATATATCTGCCTGTTCAGTATGGGGACATTCTGATTCAATTAGTTTGTTAATAGTATGTGACAATCCCCCTCTGTGAAACTCACTGGTCCAGTTAGGTTCTAGAAAAATGTTGGAAGCCCTAGGCGGTACTTGTGTATTGTTCCTTTCCCACAAAGAGGAAGGTATTCCTGGAGGAATAGAGCGACTTAATTTCATTTCAAAACACAAGACCACATAAAACGTGGGTGTTTGCAATGTGATTGAGCTTTCACTAACTGGTGGTCAATAGGCAGCAGGTCCAAATATGTAAAGCCAGCTGCCCTTTGGAATATCTTTATATCATGTGGAATTTTGGTTGTCTGCCACAAAAATGATGTAGATATGTTAGAAAGAGTGCAGAAACGAGTGCCCAGGAGGATTCCAGAGACTAAATACTACAGACTCAAGGGGGTGGGGGGAAGACAAAAGTTAAGGAGCAATGGGGACATGATCCAGGTTTTCAAAATGATGAAAGGTTGAGATAAACAGGTTGGTAATTGCTGGGCAGGGAGTACACAGACCATGAGAATGAAATAAATATTTCCCAAGCCTAGAAAGATTACAGATTCGAACGTGCCCTTTCTCCCCAGTGGATCAACAGAATACCCAAAACACGCTGTGTCTGCTCACACTGAACAAAAGGAGATGGATCAATAGCAGCCAGGAAGGGAGTGAGAAATATAGAGATTTCCAAACCCACTATGTCTACCACCTAGAAGGACAAGGGCAGCAAATAGATGGGAACATTAGCACCTAGAAGCTCCCCTCCAAGTCACATGCCATTCTGACTTGGAAATATGTCACCGTTCCTTCACTGTCGCTGGATCAAGATCCTGGAACTCCCTTCTTAACAGCACTGTGGGTGTACCTACACCACACGGACTGCAGCGGTTCAAGAAGGCAGCTCACCAGCACCTTTCTCAAGGGCAATAAATGCTGGCCTAGCCAGCGATGCCCGCATCCTGTGAAAAAAATACAAAAAATGTTATGAGGTCCAACTGCTTCTTGTGGAAGTGTTGCAGAGATTAGGGGTGCTGGTGGGAAAATAAGACCATGACTGAGCAGTGATATAAACATTTGATGGGCTGAATGGTTCCAAAACATTCACCAGCTCTTGCATATGCAGTTGCCGGAGAGTGTAATATCGACATCAAACATTCCCTGGTCAGTTAAATGTTAAAGTTTAAACGTCCTTATCCCTAATGTCAGAGCACACTTTACTATATCAGTGTGACAGCTATATTTCTCACACCACCTGTCAAGTTTCTGCTCAGTGAAATTTCCAGATTAAATGTTAAATGTGGGTGGTTTAGCACAGTGGAACCATTTACTGCAAACTGTGTTATTTATCGACAAGATGGATTGTTGTCCAGCTCCGCCTGCCTTATGTTTTGAATAATGTTGTTAGTGCTAGTTTGCTTGAGTCTGCTTCAGCTCACTCCAGTCTGGAATCTCACAGTGAAGGTAGAGAGAGGGGACATCCATTGTTTCAGGCTGAGCTGGATTTGAACTCAAGTTCAAAGATGAAAGGACAATACACTTCATCACTGTGTCACATTTTCTTGTTAACTCCAGTATCCATAGATCCTTCAGGATGAGATGTTAAACTGTGCTGGTGCCATTTGCCCTCTCAAAAGGGCAGAAAAGAACAGCAGGGGGTTTGTCCCTGATCTCTTGGCCTGTATCAATCCCTTGACCAACATCATTAAAACAGATTTATCTCATTACCTGTGGGTGCTTGCTGTGTGTAAAATTGGCTGCCACTTTTCCTTACAACAGTAACTACACTTCAAAAAGTGCTCCATTTTGTAAAGTGCTTCAGAACACTCTGAGGTCATGAAAAGCTTCATTTAAATGCAGGCTCATTCATTATTGAGGCAGGATGATTTTATATCAATGAAGAGCATTAAGATGCTTTATAGTGATTTCTGTTTGAGCCTTGTAAGTTGTAGCTATGTTTGTTTGGATGGAGGCTGTATGTGCTATAGAGGAAGAAGAGTGCATGTATGGAGGAATGTCTATTGACTTATTTAAATCCTATTAGTGACAGCCTAGGGGGAGAGGGCTTGAAGGCATTGTATCTGCTAGTTTTCACCTCCTCTAATCTACACCAGTATCGTCCGATCATTCCTCAGGTTTGTTGGAGTGTTGTTGGGAGAATGGGACCTGATCTCCCACATATTATACTTTTTTGGTGCAGCAGTACTGTGTCCTGAACCCTTGAGAAGTTACAGCTATCACTATGTTTTATCAGTGTATCCATTAACAGTCTCTTCCTCTTGTGTATAAGGTAATTTATCAATGTTTTCCTGTGTATGACTAATATATACATCATGGTTGTCTGCTTTAAGGGATTGACCAGACCAGCCTCCTGAATCCAGGAGTTCTACAAGACCACCCAGACATTATGTCATGAATTCTTTCCACCTGAATCAGAGAAACTCCTGAACGTATACTTTCCTTTTATGTTTACTGCCTAGAGAACCCTTAATATCGGAAGGATATAATTTTGAATCAGGGTCTCCATCTCAGCCTGGACCTCCAGCTGCTTATCCCACTTTTCAATATTTCACTTCATCTCCCTTTCATTTTCCGGTTCAACTAAAGAGAGACTTGCATTTGGATAGCGCTTTTCACAACCAATGGATGTCTCAAAGCAGTTTACAGCCAATGATGCCCTTCTGAATTATAGTCACTGTTATAGTGTAGGAAACACAGCAGTCAATAGCACATTGCAAGTTTTGCTTGTGCTGAGAGACAACTGGGGTGGGGGAAGCAGGAAGGAGTGGGGAGCAGCAGAGAGGCAGAAAGTATTACTGACATGGAGAGGTTTCACCTCAATTTGTTCCAATGTTGGACATTCTGGTCTCTTTTCACTTTGAAAGAGCAAGACAGATCTAGTAATTCACGTATTCTGCATCTTAAAGTAGCAGGGATTATTACACCTAAGTTTAGTATTAGTTTAACTGATAACAGTATTATACTCATGCATACATAACTCCAGTGTTATACTGGAGTATATATAGTTATCTAACACCGGTATTATATTAGTATATATAATTAGTTACATAACACCAATGTTATATGAGTGCCACTCAGGAACTGTTTACAGTTAATGGTTGTAAACAGGAGCTCTGTGTGGAGAACTGCAGGTCCAGAACCATACTTTATCCCCTCATGTTGTACCCCTGTGAATGGCACTCAAACAAAAGATTGTTTGTAGACATTGATGACAAGTTACTGAATACAGCAGGCATTATACAGTTTACTGCTTCAGATAAAGTATGATGTCCTGCTTTGTACATTGAAACTCTGAGACTGATAGACTAATTTGAAATATGTGGATTGTATTTACTAAAGTATATTTTTCCTTATCACATTCCCTCTCCTTTCCACAGAAAGCCTTGCTGTTCAAATTCTCAGATCAATGGGTTTTTCTCAGTGTGTAGTGGTCATTTTATTGTAACTAAATTCCACTTTGCCATATGACCTGCTTGTAAGCATGCGCAAATTATTTATGTTCTGTCCTAGTTACCACATGACAATGATAAAATATTATCTCCATTTCTGAAGTACCTTTCAACCCAAAGAGGAAACCTGGCACCGATCAGGAGCTTGAGAGGAGGGTTGAGGAGGTAATTAAAGAAATGCTGGAAAAGGTAAGTATGGAAGATGCTTTTGAAAGTGGCAAGAAATATGGCAAGGCTTTAGCTCCAGTGTACTGGGGTGGGGGGGTGGGGGTTATTTATTTTATGAGTTCTTTCAACTTGCCTTCAAGTTTAGTCAGCGGACACTCCTTGACAATGTGAGTCATTGTTTGGACTGCACCACAGCTACAGCCTGGGTGTTCATGGCAACCCCACTGATGTTGGGCGGCTGCACAAAGGCCTTGGCCAGTCTGGAAACAGTTTAAAAGGGCCCACCATCGCCATGGGAGAGCAAAGTTGGGTGCGATGAGCAGTGGGAGAGTGGTTTCTAGTGGTTTCTTGGCATCAGGGAGACATACTGCTGGTGGATTGAGGAGATCATTGAGTAAGGGTAAGCTTGGGTTGGAGTAAACCTTCTCCAGAGTCTTGCCTGTTGCAATTAATTACCCTCCTGATGTGGGAGGAAATGTTGCTCAGGACTGGGAACCAGGGGAGGCAAGCTGGTCGCAGAGTACTGTGCTGATGTAATGTTGAGTTGAGTTGTACATCGATAAGTTTACTGTGGGCAGATTGGTACCATACCGGGGCGCAGTATTCTGTAGCTGAGTATGAGATGGCAAGAGCAGGTTCTTACAGTCTTGGCTACTTTGCCATCAATGGTGGAAGAGAAGGACGGATGCAGACTACACTGGAGAAGAAAGAGTAGAGGGTATGACCTGGGGCTCATAGAGAAACAAGATTGAAGAGATATTGTGGGGCCATGGAGGGATTTATAGAAAATGGCAAGAATTTTTAAATCAATGTGCTGGGTTAATGGAGAGCCAGTGGAAGTTAGTGAAGGTTGGACTAATAGCTAAGAGGGACTTAGTATGGGGTAAGATATGTTTGGGAAAGTCTAGATCAATTGAATTGTGTAGTGTGAAGCTAGGGAGGATGTGAAGGCAACATTGGAGGTCAAACCTCCATGGGACCAAGACATGAATGAGGGTTACAGTAACCCTGGCATTGAGGAGGGGTGAAAGTAGCCAATATTTTATAGTTAGTAACTTGGGTTCAATATTCTTCCTGTTTCTACCCAACTCCTCTAGGCCTAGTCAGGTTGAGGTATTTCTGGGTTCAAGCCATTTAAACAGGCCAGACACTGCCCTACATAAGCCCATCCCTTGAAGCATCTTGTGCCAGGAAACAGAGAAAGAGTTAGTCTTGTGGGAGGGGAGAGGGGAGGTTAAAGGCAACTGGCTATTATGTCTTCTGTGGGCTTCAGAGGCTGTAGAAAGTCTCTGGGCCCAAAATGTTTCATGCTGTATCTGTAAAATAAGATCCTTCTGCCTGCTTGAAGTATTTGGGACCCAGGAGATGCTCAGGTCATGGGCCAAGCTCCAAATGAACACCCACCAATGTAGGCAGAGGGAAATAAGGTGCCATTAAGTCACTCGTGCTTCTTTTACACAGGATTTACAGGTGTGTGCCTACTCTGATCTCCAAAATATATCTGTGCAATTGAAAAAGGATAGGGCAGGGACCTAAGGGCTCCATTCCTTTATCCTCAGCATCGTGCTGTGGAATTGAGAGTTGCCCTGGCACAAAACAAAGGAAATTCGGCCATAAGAGATGTGAAGTCTGAACACCAGGCCAGGGGTGAACAGAACTTTGTGGTGACAGAGGATTGGGATCAGCCCGTGGATGAGGTTTCATGAAAAATGTGAAGGCCGCCTGGGCTCTTCGCCTGCCCGCCAACCTTAAGGTTGGATGGGTAGCATTCTTAACAGCTTTAATTTCTTTGTTAACAGCCTTAATAGGCTTTTGATAGTTCAGCGGGCATACAGCTAACTTGGCTGCGTGCCCGCCGAACTGACAATCTAATTGATGCGGGGTGACGTTAGGACACAGGCCCGATGTCACCGTGCGTCATTTTACACATTGGTGAGCGGGCCCTGCCCCTGCTCGCTGATCCGAAAATTGTTCCCCAGATGTGTCAAAATGATTTACAGCCAGTGAAGTACTTTTTGAAGTGTAGTCACTGTTGTAATGTAGGAAATACAGCAGCCAATTTGTAGCCAGCAAACTCCTCTAAACAGAAATGTGATAATGACCGGATAATCTGTTTTTGTGATATTAGCCAGGATGTTGAGGATAACTCTCCTGCTCTTCTCTGAAATAGCGGCATGGGTTCTTTTACATCCACCCAAGCTGGCCTCTGTTTAACATCTCACCTGAAAGGCAGCACCTCCAACAGTGCAGCACTCCCTCCACTCAGTGCTGCACCGGGAGTGTCGGCTTTGATCTTTGTACTCGGGGCCCTGGAATGGAACTTGAACACGGAATCTTGTGATTCAGAGGTGAGAGTGTTACTTACCTAGGACTGTCTGCTAACTAGCAGAGGAAATCTGTAACTCCTTCCCCCAAAAGGCAGAGGATGCTGTGGGGTAAATTGGAGCTTTTAAGACTGTGAATGGCAGTTTCCTGTGATGCACTTAAATCAGGTGACGTGGTGCAAAGGCAGCTAAATCGAATTGATGATCTTTATTGAATGGCAGAGTAGACTCAAGGAGCTGAATGGCCTACTCTCCTTCCTATGTATATTCACCCTCTAATTACTGTTGTAGAGATCTTTGGTACAAGGAAACGTGCCTTAAGTTTTGGGTTTTTAGTCCACGTTGTATATTTTAAAATAACGCCCCAAACAGGCTGGCACTGTTTGTTTATTCGACATTTGTTGGTAACCCTGCTGTACCCAATCTTCCACTCTGCTAAGTTTGGCAAAGTATTATTGCAATTGCACTCAATAGGATTGGAATATGTGTTTTTTAACAATCCTGAAGGAAGCACAGGAAGTATTACAATTTAGGAAATTATTTAAAGTGTTATCTAAAATTGAGAAATAAACTTGGTAAAGCAGGAGGCCATGGTGTTATAAAGGTTACCCAGAAGGAAAACACAATTTGAGCCAGCCCCCTTATTTCCCAGTTTTTACTGGTATTCCATTTTAGGGTGGGGAAATGTGTAAGATGTCACATATGGCACTTCAAAGTTTGATTTGCTTAGAAGTTAAACAATCTTCTTGTTCCACTTTTGTCCCCCTGGCCTTGCCTCAATGAAACCACTTCTGTGATGTTTTTGACCGCATCTGACATTCATGCCTAATAGAGAAAGAAGGCAAAAGAGAGAGAGACAGCGTGAATGCCATGCCTGTGTATAAAAAGAGCAACTTTTGAAGCGCAATGCAGTCTCTATCTGCAAACCAGCAGTTTTGCAGTAGAAAGGAGGTAGTTTTCTCTTCTCCTTGCCACCATGACACCTTTTAACAAAGAGAATTTTCACTACAAGATGCATTTAAGGAGAGGCCACATGAGCCTGCAAAGGAGAAAGGATTAGAAGGTTATGTGGATAGATGAAGGGGGATGGGAGGAAGCTTGTGTAGAGCCTATAAACACTGATGCGGACCAGTTTGACCTCTTCCTGTGGTGTAAATGTAAGAGATGAGTTTTTGAAGAGATCCCCACTTCTTAGTTTACCTTACATAAATGTCCTTCCTTTTGACCAGTCATGTGTGATTACTGTGGAAATTCTGCCAAAGATACTTTTGGAGCAGGACAAGGGTCAGTGAAAAAATTCGCCCGCATGGTTTAATTTTTGGTAAAACAGTAAATTCTTTATAAAACATACAACGTAATGATTAAGGTAGTTAAATAAATGTGACACTGCTTTTCTCATTCCCAATAATGCAAACTGTTCTGAATATTCTGATTTCATTGGCTGACTGGTACAGCTCTAAGAGATGTGTTTATTGACAATGTTTACCATGAACTTAAGACTGAGATAAAAATTCTGTTACTGATTTGATGCTGTCTATTTTAGGGAGTGGGGTACGTGCTAGCCAATAGTTGCATCACATTTGCCAGAGTGGTGGATCACTGCAGCCCCAAGATTAGGTTTAGGTCCTGTCTCCATATCTTCCAACCTGTTTCAGTTCCAACTCTGAGCATTTGTACTGCACACTGGTTAGACCACCAGGTAAACTACTTTGGATTATTTGTGGCTATCCTGCATAAAATGGAAATAATTTCACTTTATCTGTTGGCTTGAAAGGGCCTAGTGTGAAGTGAGCTTGTCCAGTCTCAGCCAGCGGTCTCACTCAGCACAAAATGGCCACCTCACTGAGAGAAACACTAAGAGGGCTTGGTGTGGAAACTGGAAATGCCGCACTTGTATAATGGTTCTGTATGTAGTCTGTTATATTGGTACTGGGGGAAGATTCCATTCCTTATTAGCATTCTTTATTGCAAATTTAACTCCCTGTTCACAATAGAAAGAAAGCCTTGTGTTTAGCTAGCATCTTTAATAACCTCAGGATGTCCCAAAGTGCTTCACAACTCTTGACGTAATTTTGAAGTGTGCCTTCATAACTCCCATCTTCCTCATATGCTTGTCTAGTTTCTCTTTAAATGCATCGATATGATTCACTCCTTGTGGTAGTGAGTTCCATATTCTCATCACTCTTTGGGTAAAATAGTTTTTTCGGAATTCCCTATTGGATTTTTAGGTGACTATCTTATATTGATGGGCTCTAGTTTTGCTCTTTCCCACAAAAGGAAACATTCTCTCTGCATCCATTCTATCAAAACCTTTCATCATTTTAAAGAGATCACCCCTCAGCCTTTTTTGCAAGAGAAAAAAGTCCAAGACTATCCTTTCCTGATATGCACACCCAGGCATTTCTGGTGTCATCCTGGTAAGTATTCTCTGCACCCTCTTGGTGCTTTTATATCCTTTTTATAATATGGTGACCAAACCTGCACGTAATGCCCTCAGTGTGGTCTAACCAAGGTTCGATACAGGCTTAGCATGGACTATAGTGGTTCAAGAAGGCAGCTCACCAACACCTCTCTAGGGCAATTAGGAATAAATGCTGGCCTAGCCAGCAATGTCCACATTCCAAGAATGAATTAAAAAAAACTTCCCTACTTTTCAATTCTATCCCTCTAGAAATAAAGCCTAGTGCTTGGTTTACCTTTTTCTGACCTTGTTAACCTGAGGCACAACCTTTAGAGATTGTTGTATTTGTACCCTGAGATCCCTTTGCTCCTGTATCCCACCTAGACTTGCATCTTCCAAGAAACAAATGACCTCCCTATTCTTCTTCCTCATTGTAGTGATGCTGCTGATTGAGGGATACCAAGATACCATGCTCCTTTGAATAGTGCTGCAGGATCTGAGAGGGCAGCAAGAGTCTGGGCTTAACATTTCATCTGCCATGGTCCAGACCCATAGTTACCGGAGATGATAGAAAATATGACAGCGTTTAACATCTCATCTGGAAGACATCATCTGAGTAACTGCAGCACTCCCTCAATACTTCATTGAAGTGTCAG
Organism: Carcharodon carcharias; assembly: GCF_017639515.1. Lineage (NCBI taxonomy): Eukaryota > Metazoa > Chordata > Chondrichthyes > Lamniformes > Lamnidae > Carcharodon > Carcharodon carcharias. Next base: position 117,478,030 of record NC_054476.1, on the reverse strand, counting down.
CCTGCATTATGAAGTCAAGTCTCTGGGGAAGGGTTTAAACCCACAACCTCTTACTCAGTGGAGAGAGTATTCACCATAGAGCCAGAATGCTGGTTAAAATGGTTCATAGTAATGCATTTCTTTGGGAAAAAAATCTTACTTTGATTGTTTGTGGTAATAAGACATTTTTGGCAAGATTTTCAGGCCTTTGTTGATCAAAACAAAGCATATATTCAGCCAATTGGCTATAAATAGAAATAGAACCATACAGCCCCTTAATAACTCTCTGATGTAAGATGTGTCATTGTACAGCTTCTTACTTACTTGGCCTTGAAGCTTTGTATATAATTTTCAAATACAGCAGCTTGCTGTGCGTACATGATACATCTATTTCATGTAAATAATTTAATTATTATTTCAATGAATGTCTCAGTGTGCTATATGGTGAGATCAGAACATTTTAACCATTCCAAAACTGTTAATCTAAAATATGATTGTTCTCAACTCTTTGCTTCCAACCTTTCTCTCCACATTTTATTGATACTACTATGGCCATTGCTGCTCTCAGTTTGGCTCTTTGATGCCTCCTAATCACTAAATCTGTCAGTATGTCCACTGTTCCTCCTCCGTTTGGCTTCAAGTTGTCTTATTAGATTATAAAAGTGCAGCTGCTCCTTTGAGGACTGTTCTGATGGTTTCCTGCACTAGCCGATATAAATAGGAGATATACAACCCCTGTGTCAATGGCAGTGGAGACACAGTGTTTTGTAAGATGAAGGTGGAATCATTACATTGTGTTTCTAATAAAAAGCTACACTACATGAATCTAAACGAGGAGACAGATGGTAAGAGGCCATAACAATTTTGCTCTCCAGAGTAAAGTGCCTAGTGTTGCAATTAAGACTTATCGTGCTACGTGCTACTGTCTGACTGGCATGTGGGTGGCGAAGCCCGCATGCCAGAGCTTAAAATGTCGCGCGAGCGTCCCGACATCAGCGCACGGCATTGCGATATTTCGGTCGGCAGGCGCACTGTGCAGCGGGACACGCGCCCACCATTAATTAAACTGTCTTTGCCTTGTCAGGCTGGAGTTGAGGTGAATTCTTGACCAAGTCACTTTACATTTTCTGAAATTTCAGGGATGCTGATTTTTTTTGAACTATCTGTATACAGATCTGGCTTGCCTTAGTGAGCAGAAATCAGAAGGTGTTCCCAGCAAATTGCTCGGGTTCAACTGATGTGAAAGAGCCCATCACTTACTTTTTTGTCTTACCTGACATGTAGTGGTCATATCTTAAAAACTCTTATCATTTGTTTAATTCTTTCAGCGCTTGGATTGGGATAGAAACTCCAAAGGCAATCCTCATGTCCCCAACGCAGCATTGAGTTCCCTACTTACCTCCCTCTGGATTTTCAGGCAAACCTCATGCCTGGTGCTCACATGCTCTGCTTGAAGCAGGTGGGCATCTCGTTAGGGCCCCCGATGCCAATTCTATCTCCACTTGAGTTGTGGCCACCCATTGAGAGGATGGCAGCATAGTGGCAATGTTACTGGAATAGTAATCCAGAGGCCTGGATTAATGCTTAAGAGACATGGGCCGGTTGGGAGAGAGCGCAGGTGGCACAGAGCCGATCACCCCCTGCGATCAGCTGCGTACTGCCATTTTATATGGGCAGGCCAATTAAGGCATGCATGCAAAAGAACGTAGGAATCTCCCTGAGGCACAGAGCTGCCTCAGGGAGATTAACTTCAGATTTAAAGTTTAAAATAAAGAAAGTTGAAAATCATTTACACATGTCCCCTCATGTGACAGCATCACTTGAGCTATGTTTATGAAATGTTTAAAAAATTTTTATTAATGTAATAAACCCTTCATGAAACCTCATCCTTTTCATGAAAAATGCGCCTTCGCATTTCATCGGCATCATAGTTGCCAGCCTTCAGCCAATTCAATTCACTCCACATGATATCAAGAAATGGCTGAAAGCACTGGATACAGCAAAGACTAGGGCCCTGACAACACTCCAGTCATAGTACTGAAGATTTGCACTCCAGTGCTAGCCGCATCCTTAGCCAAGCTTTTCCAGTAAAGATACAATACTGGCATCTACCGGACAATGTGGAAAATAGCCCAGGTATATCCTGTCCACAAAAAACAGGACAAATCCAATGTGGCCAATTCCTACCCCATCAGTCTACTCTTGATCATCAGCAAAGTGATGGAAAGTAGAATTGACGGTGCTGTCAAACGACACTTAGCAACAATTTATTCACTGATGCTCAGTTCGGGTTCTGCCAGGGTCATTCAGCTCCACATCTCATTACAGCCTTAGCCCAACCATAGACAAATGACCTGAACTCAAGAAGTGAGGTGAGGGTGACTGCCCTTGACATAAATGCAATATTTGACCATGTGTGGCATCAAAGAGCCTTAGCAAAACTGAAGTCAGTGGGAATCAGGGGAGAACTCTCCACTGGCTGGAGTCATACCTGGCACAAAGGAAAATGGTTGTGTTTGTTGGAGGCCAATCATCTCAGTCCCAGGACACCGCTGTAGGAGTTTTTCAGGGCAGTGCCCCAGCTGCAACCATCATGAGCTGCTTTATCAATGACCTTCCCTCCATCATCAGGTCAGAAGTGGGATGTTCACTGATGTTTGCTTAATGTTCAGTACCATTTGCAACTCCTCAGATACTGAAGCAGCCTATGCCCTCATGCAGCAAGACCTGGACAATATCCAGGCTTTAAGATGCTGCAGCAGTCCTTCTCGCTCAGTTGCTCTGCCTGATTTCCGGTCCCCAGATCAGAGATCAGCCTGCTGGGTAGCAGGTTTGGCAATGGCACCTCAATGTAATGAGGATCCCTGAACTAAAATACCCCATGCTGACTCTTCCAGGTGGCTGCTGGGCACTCTCCACTCATCCTCCATCAAATTAACAGACAGCACCAAAATTGGTGTCTCAGTTTCCCTTCCTTCAGTCATGATGCTGCTCAGTGTACAGCTATGTATTTTATTTTATTCTTTTATCTAGTCTACATGATTTTTTTCTGCATTACCAATGACTCATGGATCCAGCAGGGAATGGAATTTGCTATGTCCATGATGCCCTCAAACACACCCTCACTCTAGTGTTGCCAACCCTTCAGGATTGACCTGGAGTGGCCAGGAATTGAAGATCAATCCCCGGGACACAGCTTTGTGCAACCCTGGGGAAAAATCATAGGGACATTTAAAAAGATTGTGCTTTTTTTAAATCATTTTCTTCGACCATTTCTCTTTATCAGATATAAAAATATTGAAAATGGGGATAAAGGTTGTTTGGCTGACAGTCAAGGATCATCCAATTGGGTAATGAGACTTTTTGCTTTCCAATTGGTAGAAGAAGGCAGTATGTCACAAGGATGGATGCGTTGGTTGACTAATGGCTGGGGTGTGGGGGCTAGTCATGTGATGAAACCTCAAGGGACACATTTAATCACAGTTGGCACCTCATCCCAATCCTCTCCCCATGGCCGAACAGAATATCCTCGCTTCACAGGCTCATGTATGAAGGACCAGCCACTGAAGTGACCCCTGGGTGACTATAATTGCAGCAGGAGAGGGACATAAATGAGAGGGAGAGGTGAAGGGGAATAAATCTGCACTCACAAACTGATGCTTCTGAATGTGGGACACATGTATAATGTATACTGTCCCTGTTTTCTCGCTCCATAATTAGGCGCTATTTTGTTTTTAAATGCAGGCAGGAAATAATATTGAACTGCTTGGCTTGAGTTTATTAGTGTTTCAGCTTGGCAACAAGATTGCTCTTAAAAGAAAGTTCTATGTTTAAGGAAGAACTCCATTCCTGTATATGGTGTTGATGCAACTTTTATGTTTAGTATGAAACTATGTTCTAAGTATAGCAAGGGGGTTAAGTGCAAGGTTCAAATGCCTCTCCACTTAGTTGTTCATTCCTGAGCTGGGATTAGCAGCATAAATCAGTTCATCAAAACAACCAATATGGTGGAAATCAGTCATTCTCGTGATTACTGCACAACTAGTTACACACACTAATAAGGCAGCAAGTGCAAATTATGAATATCACCCCCATTCTTTGGGCAACAGGTGATCGATCATGTGTTGAAACGGTTCCTTTGCTCATGTTGTGCCCTTCCCCCTTACGCCAATTTTTTCCATCTGTGCAATTCCATGTGGCATTTCCATGATCATGGTGTTGTTCCGAGAGTGCCAGCCTATTGGGGTTCTGTTCCCAGTTGTACCAGTGTTGACAGGAATCAGAGGGAGAAAAGTTCCATCCTGGACAGTTCTTGTGAATCCTGCTTCTTTGTGGCCTTGCCAGGGCTTTGAGGGCTTGTTTACTCGGCCACCTTTTCAATCACGGGTGGAGCAACAAAAATAAATAAGAGCGGGGCAGGCAGGTTTTACCCTCTGTTAGCCCCATTGAAATATTTAGCTTCCCAGCAATCTACTGGGGCAAAGCTTTCCTTTGTATGCTTTGTTTATGCATAGTCTACCACTACTTCTACTAACCAAAAAAAGGAAAGACTTACGTTGTAAAGCATTGAGGTACTTTACTACAGCCAATGAAATGCCCTTAGAGCAGTAACTACGCTTTAATGCAGCAGCCATTTTGCACACAACAAGGTCCCACAAACAACGATTAAACAAATGATCAGATAATTTGTTTGCCGTGTGGCTTGAGGAATAAATAAATATTAGTCAGGGAGGACTCCCTTGTTCTTCTTCAAAATAGTGCCTTGGGATCCTATACCTCTAGCTCAGGAGGCAGTTTAACACCTCATCTCCACAGTGCAGGATTCTTCCAATACTGCACAGGAGTGTCAGACTAGATCGTACCTCTAGAGTGAGATTTAGGCCCACAACCTTCTGACTCAGAGGCAAAAGATCTACCATTGAGCCATCACTGACATCTGAGTAGGACCCAGGAGGATAGAAGGGCAACCTTTCATAGATGTGTGATTTTGTCTCGTGTTAATTTGGAACACAGTTACAGGCCTTCCAGATTTCAATCTCAAATCCATTCAGAGGATATCACAGAAGTTTAGCCAATGAGCACCCTTAACATTTGTTTGAAGCTTATTATGACATCTTTGCTCAATGAGATAAAGATGATTCTTGATGTCCATTTGCTGTAATTTTCTCAATGACTCATTTATATATTATTATTCCATATATAAACCATCAAACCCAGATTGGCTTAGATTCCAGTTTGTAATATTCTCTGTTTTGGATGTGTAGGCATACTTAACTGAATATTGACTGAATATTTAAACTTGATAGAAGATTAGCCTCTGAAACAGACCCATCTGGGTTGGGCCATTGTGGAAATGTCTGGTCCATGATGAAAATGATAACTCTCTGGCATACAAGAGCAAGCTTGCACCTTGTCAACTGTATTTCACTAACGTAGCACTTAAGATAGCCTTATTTCAGATTCCGGTTGAAAAATCCCCGAATTTCCCAGTGAGTGAAAACGCCATATCATGTGCTATAGAGGCACATGGATCAGTAGATGGCAGGGTTGGTTCACAGTCTAGGCTGAGTTAGATGGCCTCAGCAGGGACAGTAGTTGAGGTGCCACAATTGGTCTCAGGGCTAGGGAAGGGGAAACTTCAGTCAGGGCTCCCACTCCAGATCTCAGTCTAGACAGCCCTGGTTGAAAGTTAAGCATGGAGGACAGGTATAAGATTATCCTTAACTGTAATGACCCCTAGGAGTGAATAACTGGTTGAAATAGCCCTGGACATAAAGATTGGCCACATGACCAAGATGCTGGAGGGTTGATCGCGCATGAGGGAGTGTCTCCAAGTGTTGCTGCCTTTGGTGGGGAGCCGGAAGGAAAGTAATTTGGAAGAATAATTGATGCAAGATGGTCCACTGGCTTTAATTCTGATGGAACCTCTTTGCTGGTTGTCTAGTTGGGTATTCCTTCATACAGCATAAACTTCTACCACCCTCTCCTTGGGTTGAGCAGAAAGGAAAGAGGCAACTTAGTTTAAATTTCAAAATGAATCTGAGAAGCGAGTCTGTGCCAGGCCTTTCCTGACTCTGGGTAGGTCACCATTCGCAATGGTTTGATTAATTCCTAGAATGATAAGTGTGCGACTATAATGAATTGAAATTGGGCAGCGTCTGATAAAGGAAGCTTAACAACTTGGGCTGGGCCCTTCATTAAAACTTTTGACCATAATTAGAACTGTAACAATAGACAATCAATTATAATATGTGGATGACATTGCATTACAGGAAAGCAGTGTTTAAGAAACTCAGTGACCCTGCATTCCTGTGGAACAACATCAATACTGTGTTGCTACAATTCAGTTTGTGGCATTACGGTCTCTGGTTTACAGAGACTGCATAAGTCAAATTTCCTATATTTAAAGAAAGAAAGAACTTTCACTTATACAAGATCTTTGGTGACAGCAGGATGTCCCAAGACACTTTACAACCAATGGGGTGCTTTTAAAATGTAGTCACTGTTATAAAATTGGGAAATGTGGCAGCCAATTTTGACTACAACAAAGTCCAACAAAAAGCAATGTGATAATAATCAGATAATTGTTTTTTTACATGATATTCCTTGAGGGATAAATTTGGGCTAAGATGCTAGGAGAACTCCTCTGCTGTTCTTCCAATAGTACCATAGGATCTTCTACATCCACCTGAGAGGGCAGACAAGGCCTCAATTTAACATCTGTTATGGACAGGGGAGAGAGCAAACCGAATTCCTTTATCTTCCTCGCTGTCTGTCCATAAGCAGAGGTGTTCTCATTTTTGAAATTGACTGTGGCGTGTTTCCCAAACCCTGTGTTTGTGAAGTCAATTTTTAAAGCAACTCACAGCAAACTTTCTTTAGGGTTAAATCAGAAGTATTTTTTATTCATACATTCAAACCCAGAGGATGGCCGTCGCCACTACATACACGCACACAAGAAGGAAATAGGAAAGAAAAGAGTTTTACAGCTAGCGGCGAAATTTTCCGTGCCCGTTGGCGTTGGGCTGGCATGAGCGGACAATATGGTGGGAAGGCCAAAAATCGGTTTCATGCTGTTGTGAGACCAGTTTGCAATCGTGCGCTCTGCCCGTCAATGGCGAGCTGCGTTTCCCGCTGCCGCACGTTGGAAACTTCACTTTAATATATTTGCATATCATTATAAGCTCTGCTCACTGGAATCATCGCCCCTGCCACATCAAATTTACTGCCCATGCCGGTGGGAAAGCACACCGGCGCAGAACACATCTTGACGTGCAGAAGTCTAAACTTACCATCAGGGCCTTGCTCATATCGTGGCTTCCATACCCCCCCAAACCCCTTCTTACCACCACCCACCGCCCCCTCCCCCCAAACCCCTCTCTCTTACTGCCACCCAAGCCCCTCCTCTTCCCCTGACACTGCTGGTGGGAGGGGTTGTGGAGGTGGCTCTGACTTTGGCAACACACACACACACACACACACACACAATGCAAATAGACCCAACAGGTTTGGTGCCTGGTTGTGTGGCCCATGTTGGTGATTTTATGTGTGGTTGGCTGGTTTGCCTATGGTGTTGCAGCTGCTCTGCCAATATTGAGATTTTGGTGTGAGATTTAGATCTTGAATTGCTGTGTTCTGTGTCAAACTGAGGTACGTGAGGCAGCAAGAGCGGGGAATATGCTTTTTTGGTGAAATGGTGTGTTTTGTTGCTTGGCAACCAGAGCTGATAAGACATCGGAGGAGCAGAAGATGCTGGAGTCCTACAGTAACCAGACCTTGGAGGAATACATGCATCACACGCAGGTTGGATTCTCATGGACATGATTTTGTTGAGTGCCTGCTTCGAACATCAGTGTCTTGGCCATTGTCTGTCGAGGGGGTGGGAGAGGAAAGTGTAAGTTTGACTGAGAAAGGAAGGTGTACCGGCAGAGGGGAGGGTGAGGTTGGGAGGCAGGGGAATCGATGGTCATAGAGTCATAGGGTTATACAACACAGAAACAGGCCCTTTGGCCCATCGTGTCCATGCCGGCCATCAAACACCTATCTGTTCTTAACCCATTTTCCAGCACTTGGCTCATAGCCCTGTAAGCTATGGATTTTCAAGTGCTTATCTAAATACTTTTGGTGTCCGGGAGGTGAGGTGGAGGTGGGGGGCGGATGTACGGTGGGGAGGAGGGTGTAACGGGGAGAGTATAGCAACTGGGGAGGTAGGTGTTAGGGGAGAAGAAGGTGTAAGGGAAGGAGTCCAGGAGGAGGAAGGAGTCCAGGGGGAGGAAGGAGTCCAGGGGAAGGAAGGAGTAAGGGTGGAGGAAGGAGTAAGGCAGGGGGTGGGGTATGTGCAGGTGAACGTGCAAGGGAGGGGCCTGTGGAGTCGATGACTGCCTCCTGGGGAGCAAACTGAGAGTGGGTGTGGTTGGAGGGGATGATGAAAATAAGAGTGGCCAGAGTGAGCTGATAGGGTGAGGGTATGATGAAAGCGGTAGAAGGGATGGCGAGGGTGGTTGGTGGGGACTCGGAGGCAGACCTGGGGGTGGGAATGAGGAGGTTGTGGAGGTCAATTTGGATGGGGGTGGATGTCTCAGGAAGATAGGGAATGTGCACGTTCACCTAGACATTCCAGAAAGAAAAGGGTTGTGGCTGGTAGGTGATGATGGAGAGATGGAAGGTGATGCCAGGGGGGTCGACAGTGATGGGGGAAAGGATGTGGGTGACTGGGAGAGGGAGATAAATGGGGAGTTGAAGACAAACTTTACCAGCACCATGCTTCTAATATCGAAAGTGAGCGGAGCCACATGCGGGACGGGCACAGGTGCGGCATGGGAGTGTGATCAGTGGGTGGGCGGAGATGCAGGTCAGTTCAGATGGACAACTGAAAGTGAACCTCAGCAGGCAGCATTGAAAATTATCAGGACATTGAGATGACTGTGATGGATGAATCCTCCACGTGCGTGGGAGAGGGCTTGCATGAGGCTCCGAAAGGCTCTGCCACACACACACTTCTCCCTCCAGAATCACTCGTGGGCCGGCTGCGTGCTGCTGAACTCTGGTGGGTGAGGGATGTGGGGGTAGGACTCACAAAGCCTGTCAATGAAGTTGAAAGACAGCACTACACATTATTTAGTGAAAGTGAATATATTTTCAGCTTATTAAGTGACAAAATGTGTTCACTTGTGCAACCACTTGTGATTGGAACTTCTTGACTTTTCTAGGCCTAACACTTCTAGGTGCTGCCCTGACATCTGCAGCAGGGCTGGAGACAGTCTGTGTAATGGTTGGACCTATTGCCGCTGATGCCTTCGGCTCGTATGCTCCGGAGAGTCGGCTTGCTTTGCCTGTCCTCCTGTGGGCCAGCTGCTTCCTCTGCGATGACAGAGGACAAGGTTGAGGGGGTCACAGGCAAAGGCGACTCGAAGGGAGAGAACAGCCTCTGAGATTCCTGAATGGATGACCCAGGGGTGTCCAGCTGCCGCTCCTCCTCCCTTCGGGTGCCAGAGAGCCCTGGCCTGACCCCTTGAGGGGAAGGAGCACCTGGAGGGACGTTGAGGTGCCCATTTTCCTCTTGTGTTGCCAATGCAGGAACTTACCCATGGCTACTGTGATGGAGTTCAGGCCTGCACACAACTCTGCATTCTGCTGGACCAGAGTCTCCATGGCGCCTGCCATCCTTCCCATGGAGACCTCCATACTCACACCACTTCCTCAGAGCTCAGGCAGACTTAGTCCTCTGACTCTTGTACCACTCTGTTGAGGGCTTCCAACAGCTCTGTGTGATGTCGCCCCACCTTTGGCTGACTCTCCACAATGAGTTGGAAGGCCAAATCCAGAGGTTCATCATCTGATTCGGTCCTCACTGATCTCTCTTCCCCAGCAGTCCTCTGAGTGCCAGGGAGCTTGGCTGAACCTGCCTCTGCCTGTTGTGGACATGTGTCTATGCAGTGACCATCAGATTGTGAACCTGAGCCTGCTCTAGATCTAGGTCCCACTGAGGTGTGTCACTCTATGATGGTGCAGGACCTGGGCAAGCACTGTGATGGATCTTCCAGGCTGCTTATTTCCAGTTCTTCAAAGGAGGAGGTGTCCTCTTGGCTGGAGGTGAGGATCTGGATTGAGCTGAGGGACTGGCTGGCTGAGGGTGTCGGTCGCTTGGCAGAGCTCCCTGTGAACCAAAGTAGAGATAATTAGAGAGGGATGCTGTGGTGCAGGATCCTCAGGTGGGTGTTTGCCACTGACCTCATTGTTGCCATAGGCAGGGTCCACATCCTCAGCAGTCAGCACGATGGCACACTCCTCCTAATGTAAGCCACTCCATCCCCAGTCTGGGACCTCTCCCTGCTGCTGTAAGTCAGCTTCCCCTGTATGAAAACAGATGTAGAGAGTGTGAGCAGGACACATGGCACTGCGTGGACTGTTTGGTGAGCGGAGACATGGACAGGATGAGGACGTGAGCTCGAGAGGATATGAGCCTGATGGAGATGTGAGGGTGTGTGTGAGAGTGGTGTTTTTCCTTGAGGTGTGATATCCCTGTGGATATGTGATGGGTTTTGTGAGTGTGTGTGAGTTCAGAGTGATGAGAACAGTGACTTACCTTGATGGAATGGAGGAGATCATTCACCCTCTTCCTGCACTGGATGACTATCTTCTTTTGCAGGGCATTGGCATTGACCATTGCTGCCACAGCCGCCCATGCTGGATTGGTGACCTTGCTTGCTGGTCTTTGCCCAGAGCGAGACTAGAGGACATTGTGGTGGGCCTCCATTGCATCCAGTAGGTGCTCAGGGGAGGCGTCGCTAAATCTGGGAGTAGCACATTTCCTCCCTTTGGTAGCCATCGGTTCCCAGCAGCTTCCTATCCCTTGAAGAGTGCCAGATCTGTGCAGGGGTGGCCTTTAAATATGACGCCCCATTTACTGAAGGCCTGATGTGAAGGCAGGTTGGCGAATGAGAGGGCAGTGACCTGGTGTGTTTCCCGGGAACGCATTATTAATAAGGCGGGATTGGGATGATACAGTGTGAAAAGTCGCCATTGCGGTCAGATGGTAAAACATCGTTTTTCCCTCCCACTACCGGACCTACTACAAACCTGGGACGATTCCAGCCTAGGAATGACTTTAAAAAAAAACCCAAAGGCATGGATATTAATTGACGTGAATGTTGGAGTCCAGTGAGGATCCTTCATGCAGGAATTAAAGTTCAGCCAGCTGAAAGCAGGAGTTGCCAAATTCCTTCAAGGTTTGTGATGATGCAGCAAGATGAGGTTGGTATATAGAGACTTGCTCTGCCCTACAGGCGATGACAGGAATCTTCCAGAGAACCAGGCTTTGAGGAGGTTTAGACTTGAGGCAGGCTTTGTTGTCAGCCTGGAGTCCAGCTTCGGCGTTGACAGGCTGGATGTTAACAGACTGCCCTGGAAGCCCAGGAATGTAACATTCAAAATTGTCAAAGGGCAGAGCAGTTTAAGTCATGTGGCATTGCCCATTGATGAGTCAGTTTCAGGTTAACAATCAGTTTCTATGGGCAGAATTTCACCCATGTCAGGCAGGCTCAGGGGGGTGGGCGGGGGTGGTCGGAAAGCTGACCTTCGCGCTTGTGCTCAAGTGCGCACTTCATACTCTCCCTGAGGCATAGAGCTGCCTCAGGGAGATGAAGTGTTATAAAAAATAATAAAGAAAATTAAAATGTAATGAAACATATCCCCTCATGTGACTCTGGCACATGAGCAGGGCCATGATATTAATTAAGTTTTTAAAAAATTTTTTTCATTTTTATTTGCTTTAGGAAACCTCATCCCACATGTAGTTGAGGCTTCCTAAAAAGTGCAAAGGCCGCTTGGCCTTTTTGCCTGCCTGCTAACCGTAAGGGTGGATGGGCAGCGAAAAATGTCAGTCAGTTGAGACTTTAATGGTCTTAACAGGCCCTTTTAATTGTTGGTGGGCATGCTGCTGAAATGAAATATTGCGTGATTGTGCGTTGATGTCAGGATGCCCACCCAACATCAACGCACGTCATGTTATGCACGAGTGGGTTGGACACGCACCTGCCCGCCGAGCTAAAAATTTTTTACCCTATGTTTCTGGTCAAAATCCATTGTTCACCTTAGGAGATAGATGGTGGCTATTAGCGTCTCCGCAGGCATAATGGGTTTCGATGGCTCCCCCTCGGTTATAAGTCTAGGCTGGGGAGACAGATTGTCTGTCTGCTTCTCCCTTGTTTCATTGATTGTAATGGGGTTCACACAATGATAGATTTGAGACTCCACAAGGATGAGGGTTGAGCTTTGTCCTGTTATTACTGTTGGAAGTTTACAGAACTGTAGCCAACTTGCAAATCATGGGCTGTGTAGCAGCCATGTTTCTGGTACAGCAAAGTCCATTTTTAATAAGCAGAAGGTAAGGTGTGATTTAAACAGTTTATGATTTCTTTCACATCTTATGGACATGGCACATCTCATTCAAAAGATGACACGTGTGACAGTGCAGCACTCCCTCAGTACTGCACTGATATGCCAGCCCTTCCTTTGGGGCTACATTTAACTGTGATTTCTCTCAGATGCACAGAATTGAAAGCAAATTCTTAAACTGCTGTGAATAGAACAAAACTGCAAACACAAGACAATTAATTACTTGGCAGCATGCCCCTTGCACTTGGATCTGAAAGAAGAACAAGACAGGCAGATTGACATTCTAGTTCAACACCATGTTTACGACCTCAGCATCACAAATAACCACTAAAATTCACAGGGATATAAAATGTAACTAACCAACTGTTTTTAAGATATGATCAGTCCAAGTCGTGCAGGCGAGCTATTTTTGGAGCCACCAAAATAATATAACCCAATTAAACCACTTCTTCTCAGGTTATACTTCAGTAAGTGTTCCACACTTTCTTTATATATAAAGCAAGTTACAAAGGGCTATTAACATCATCAACTTACCGTGGTCATCATGTGCTAACTTGTAGTGTTGCTGAATGGACAGACAAGGAAGTTGGTTTGCAGTTTTCACGGAAATGCAGAAAGGCTCCCTAAAAATCCTGGGAAATACCAAATACCGTTCACCAAAAATGCAAATTTGACTTATTCAGTCAACTACAAGCACTGGACATGCGTACATGCCCATAATTCACCCATGAGGGAAGGTTTTCTTTGTACACTACGAGTAGCAAAATGGCGAACCAAGTTATAAAGAATTCACTCATTACTGCACACATTGTGCAGAGAAATTCTTCCGCCATGTCATGCTCTTGCCATCATACTAAATGAGCAGAGGCTTTTTCCAGAAGAAGGGAAGGAATATTAGATGGACATAAATCCAGTGAGGTTCCCTTTTCAACTGCTGAGAGTTTATTGGATCCACTAGCCATTCTGGTAGATCAAAAGAAAGGTAGAAGGACAATATTGACTTATTAACTAGTCAAAAGTGTGGATAATGATATTTAATATATAATAATAACACTGCTGTTTTCATTCAGTTGCTCTGACTTTAATAGATTTCTCTTTCTTTTTCTTTCCCAAGGCATTTTTAAGAAAATACGGCTACCTTGAACCTGGCCCTCCCGAGGAATTGACTTCAGCTCAGGTCAAAGAAGCAGTGAGGTGAGGTTTTTATCTGTAGACACTGAAGTGATATTAGGATAACATCAACACTGCATACCCAAGGGTTAACTGATTAGTTGCTGCATCACGGGCCTTTGCAACTAGGGTGGAATTTAATCCCCCCATTCCAGAGGTGGGTTGGGAGGTAAGTGGATGGTATATAATGGGACAGGAAAGTTAGGGGTGGAGACCCAGTCTCCTTCCCGACTCACTCCAATTAAAGTCCAGTGTGGGGAGGTCTGAGAATGGCCTTCCTGCCTGGAGGCCAAGTGAGGCTCTTAAACCTTCCACTTAAGAGCCTCATCCCACCACCGCTGGTATTCAACCAGTGGCAGGTGGGAGCCTTGACTTGGCAGGTATACCTGAAGCTTGGGGGATCTTTACTTTTGTGCCATCTTGACTCCAGTGGAGAGAGCTGCCAGCAGAAAAGGAGGGACCCACTGGAAGGCATCCTCCTGCCCTTGAAATGACTCCTCCCTCACTTCACTGCGTCTCTCTGACCGACCCCGGCAATCCTGCCCCACTCACCTTTACCCCAGGACTCCAGGGCCGATCTTCAGCCTGGGCCTACTGCAGTACCGGCAGTGACCACCGCTCCCAGTGGCATTGCCGGTACTGGAGAGCTGCAGGCCTCTGATTAACCAGCAGTAACCTGTTGTAATGAAGAACTAGCATTTTTTAAGTCTGCTGGGAGATCAACTTTTTTGTTTTATTTGGCTTTAATTCAATGAGTTTGAATATCTGTTTTGGTTTTGTAGCATAGATTAGAGGGTTATAAGTTAGAGATCGCATTCAGGTTACTTATGTTGAGGAGTTTCCATTTCAGAGATAGAGAACCGGGTCTGCATTTTTTCCATTGCTCAGGCCTTGACCTTTTGAAGGGTGGTTTTCAATTTTCAACTGGCAGTAACCTAGCAGAACTGGCTCTGCTAAAGGAGTTAAAAAAAAAAGGATCTGCCAAGATCAAGACCTATCTGTGCAGCTCCATCAACTATATTTGGACAGGTTGGTGATGAATAGCTTGACATAAACCAGAAAAGGCAACAACTCAAAATCTGTCGACTGCAAATATAGCTCAACTAGTTCCCTTGTGGAGAAATGTAAACTATCTATTAATGGTTTTGAGGGGGAAATAAGCAATGCACCAGGTTTTGCTGGAAAGGGGCAACTCACCCCGTGTCCTGTCAATTAACCCCTTGCTGTAAGTTGCTGCAAGTTCAAGAAGTTAATGGCACCAAAAGGACACCTGGGGCCTTGGTGAACAATATGACAACTGTGCATCTCCTGAACCAATGAAATTTAAGGATTGAGAATGAAACAGAGGAACAATGGAAAGACAGGTTTTTGGTGCCTCAGGGTATCAAGGGGTTTGGGGAGTAGGCAGGAGAGTGGATTTGAGGCAGAAGATCAGCCATGTTTATGTTGAGTGGTGCAGTAGGCTCAGGGGAGTGGCGTGTGGTCATCTCTTGCTTCTATTTCTTATGTTCTTAAATTTTAGAAGGACATCGGCCGAATTAGATTGAAATTAGTTACAGAAAGAGAAATAAGGAGAGGGATGGAAAGATTAGATTGAGAGAAAGAAAATAGATATTGTAAAGGAAAGGTAAGAAAATATTAAAAAATGAAAATTTAAATAATCTCCAATGACAATTTACTACCTGTAACAATGTAACACTTTAAATTGCTCCCTTTCTGGACCACAGAGGTTGAGTGGCATTGCAGGAATATAAATCTCTTCATTAACTGGGCACTCATGATGTCAAGTAACAGCTCTAATTTTCTGATGCAAGTTTAATTGACAATTAATCCACAAAGGCAGCAATTTCCCGAAACGCACAGGGAGTTTGAGGGCACGTTGCTGTTTTTGCAAAGCTAAATGCATTCAGGGCAAACCTTGCTGGATAATATCAATGTGATATTCATTGCCATTCGGTGCATCATTACTTTGGCAGCAAAAACTGGCCCAATGATTTGATTCTACACAATTTTATGAAATGCATAGTTGTAGCCAAGCTAGTTTAAACATGTAAGAATTGTTAAATTAGCTTTTTAACAAACTGATTTAAGAACAAGTATGAAGATATCTGCTGTTACAAAGTGTAAAGCTGCACTATCCACATGGAATGACTGACTCACCTCCAATCTCCCATTGCCAGGCATTTCATTTAAAATCAATTCAACCCAAAAGAAGCTCCATTTACTTCTTCCCTCCTCCAATGGGGGATAATCAACAATTTGTCACAAGACAATTGCCAAGTGCAGGATTGAACCCTTGCTTAGTGGGCAGCAGATTCTAGCAACTCCCAAGAGTGGTACATTGAAGAGCGCAAACTCACTATAAAATGTGTGGATTCATTGCTCATATCTCCCAACCACAGCATGAATCTACATGAGATCCCACTGAACTTCAGGAAGGCTGGTTTCCTCTCTGCATCACAAATACAGCAGGCACTAAATCCTACCTGACCTCCGAGTAATCTCTTCCAGCCTCGCTCATTGTCAAAGTTCAGACTTCCCTCCTCATCCATATTTACCATTGACACCTGCCTTCAGTGTGGTGGCTCAATCTAAACAAGGCTTGGACTTTATCAGTTAGTCTGATGTTCTCAATGTTCGCTGTCATGTTTACACAGAGTCAGTGACTTGCACCATTTATACGCTCAGAAATACAAGTCTTTTCCAAAAGTCTGTGTGTGTGTGTGTGTCTGTGCATGTGTGTTATGATCCCCAGCTGAGATTACCCCTGGACAAGCCTGATCCCAGGGTGGAGCCCGGCTTGATATATTCTAACTTTTATTAGTTTGTTTAGATACATGGCGAGGGGTTACTGAACAGAGTCACTGGAGTCAGTTAATGAACTTTTAACAAAAGCATAAAACATTTATTAAACAAGAAAAGTGAACAATATTATAATACTCCTTCACCCACAACTATACCTCTACAGATATATACAGATTTTTAAGAATAACACAAGTTACAAAAGCTGTCTTATACTCTAATGTTCACAGTAAGTACACAATTCTTGTAAACCAATAGGCACCCTGTGGTCAAACACACCACACTCTGAAACCAAGTGACAGATGCCACCCCAGACAGATGCTATGGATCTCTTTGTAACTCTCCCCAGACGCTTGTCACACCGTGAGCTGACCAGTCTCACTGATCTCTGACTTTCACATGAGGGTTTCTAATCTCCACGCTCGAAGGACTCGCTTTGAGTCTTCTCCCAAACCAATGATTTCTTTCGGATGCCCTCCGCAAGGGTTTGCCTCAAATGTTTCAAACTCTCCTTCTGGTGCTCCCCTCCCCTGGGTCACCACATGTATTCCAGCTTCCTTCCACGCACTCTATCTCACCGACTCAGCTGTCAACAGTACACCATGCTTCACATGCCCATAGCAAAGAGTTACAGACCTTCAGCCATCTCTTGGGAGCTTCTGGCACCTTGCAAGCTGTTCTTGCTTTAAATCTGCTTTCTGCAGCTTTTGTCTCTTTAAATCTGAAGATCTGAAGCTTGAAGCCTTTCTCTCTGCCCCTGACTCCTTAACTTTACTTAACAGGACCCTTTCCAGGTTCCTGTCCTTCCTTTGACTAGAAGCTTAAGACTTTTTCCTGTTCCACTCCTCTGGATTTTGGGGGTCTTTACTTGGGACTTGCTATCTGTCCCCTTTGCTCCAATCTCTCCTGGCAGCTACTTTCAAAACCAACTGAACTCAAAGAGCCTCCAAATCAAAACTGCTGTTTCTATTTTCTTCTGTGTGTGCCTGTGGGAGGGATCGGTCTCTCTGGACCCCTGTTGCTAGGCAACAGCCCAGTTTCTCTACTCTTATTTGTTTAACTTAGCTGCAAAAGTTGTAAAACTCATTAGAAATGCAGGCACTTCTTAAAGTGAAACTAAAACTCAATTTGCCCTTTTCTTAACACACAGATACAGAAATACAAATCAAGCTTAAACATTAAAGCTAAAACTCATTGCTAACACCCACAAATACAAATATAACTTAGTTAAACTATCTCTATTTCCTAATAGTGTGTGTATTTGTGTATATATGTGTGCATGTGTGTAAAGATGTGTGCATGTGTGTCTGTGTTTGTGTGCTTTCATGTATGTATGCACGTGTATGCCTGTATTCAGCCGGAGACCAGGAACTTCCAATTTTATCATCATCAATGTGAACCAGTCCCCATGCAAACCTTCAATTAAAAATGTTCCTTTCTATAGAGTTATATAGTGTCACTGAACACTGTGGCGCAATGTGACATTATCTGGTGACCTGCAGTAAATGCATCCTCACACTAATGGGGCCTCATCCCCCCCATGATACCTGGTTGAAAATGGCCATTTCCACTGTTCCTCTTGGGGCTTCATTGGTCTCCCAGCAATATTAAGGCGCAAGCCCAGGAGAATCCCCGCAGAATTTCAGGACCAACAATTTAACATTGAACTCACTTTCTCAAATCCCAATATATTCCTAATCTGGATTTTCATTTTTGCTCAGTGGGTAGCAGTCTTGCCTCTGGATCAGAAGGTTGTGGGTTCAAGTCCTGCATCCAGAGACTCAAACACCCAACTGGACTGGCACTCCAGGGTGTTTCTGAGGGAGTGCTGTACTCTTGGAGATGTTATCATTCAGATGAGGTATTAAATGTAGGCCCCGTCAGCCCTGTTATCTGAATGTAAAAAATCCCACAGCACTATTTTAAAGAAGAGCAAAGGAGTTCTCCTTGGTGCCCTGGCCAATATTTATTTCTCAACAAACATCATTAAAACAGATTATCCAACCATTACTGCATTACCGTTTGTGGGACCAATTTGTACAGAGTCTGGCTGTCATATTTCCTACAATGCAGCAGTAAAGCGCTTTTGAACATCCTGAGGTTAGGATAGGCATTTATTTAATCAAAATGATGGACTTCAGTGCTCAGCAGTGCTACAGTTGCCCACTTCATCAAGCACTCCTAGCTCAGGCACAGAGGCAGTGTGTAATGGGCAAGATTGGATCAGCTGCCCATTATACATCTCTCCTTCAAATGAAGCAAAAAATTCCAATATTACCCATTTATGCTGTTACCAAAAGTCAAAATTATTGCTAATCTTTCTGCCCTTGAGACTATAAATTAACTTGCACTCAGGCAAACCTCACAGAATGACTATATGTTACTTTTTTGTCAGAAGACTTTTTAAAATATTCTTTTCATGGTTTGCAGGTGTTGCTGGCTAGGCTGGAATTTTTATTTCCCATCCCTAATTGCCCTTGAGAAGGTTACTTTTGTTACTAATTAAGTAACTAATTTGTAACTTTTTTGTCAGGAGACTTTTAAAAAATATTTATTTCACGTGACGTGGGCCTCACTGGATAGGCCAGCGTTTATTGCCCATCCCTAATCTGAGTTTGGGTGTTTAGATTTTTATATATTGTGTAGAAATAGACAGCTAGATAGCCAGACATTCACTCTTGGACTAGTGGGCTCCTTGTTCTAGGGTATAGGATGTTATACTTTGACCACTGGCCTCTCCCATTGACAGTGAGTTACATCCTTGGATGAGGTATGTGTTTGTTCAGACTTAGTCTGCGTAGTATTTGGCTACCTTTCTGTGTCATCCAGAATTGGGTGTGGTTGATTCTCAGTCTTTGAGTCTGTTGTCAACATCCAAACTGCAAAATGTTCCTTCCTGAACTAGTATAGAGAATCCTGGATGTCCAATCAGTAACTGAGGTGCTGCAGTAATACAAAGTGACTTCAGACAGTGATAACTCATACCCCTTTTTATGAGTTGAAATCTAGCTAATAACATTATGAGTTAACTAAAGATGACCCATGATTTATTACCCTTTCCACATCCTGTGTTATATCCATCTCTCTCCCTGGCCACTAATCCATGCTGAACTAGGCTGTTCTTGAACTTGACATCCTGTTTTACCCAGAGCTGAGCTCAAACCCCATATCCTCTGCATCACCAAGACTGCTGACTTCTACCTCTGAAATATTGCCTGTTTCTGATGTTGTCTCGACTCATTTGCTGCTGAAATCCTCACTCATGCTTTTGTTATCTCCAACTTGGTGATTCCAGTCATGTCCTAGACGGGCTCTAACCTTCTAATCCCCCTAAACTTGAGCTCTTCCAATGGCCTGCTGGCTGGCTACTAACTCCTGCCATATCCCAATCGCCATCACGTCTTTACTCGCTGACCCACATTGGCTCCTGAATCACTACTGCCTCACATTTAAAGCACCAATCCTGTGATCAAATCCTTCCATGGCCTTGCCCCTCCCTATCTCTGCAACCTCCTCCAGCCCCACAATCCCCTGAGGACTTGGTTCTGGTCTCCCTGATTTCCTTTGCTTCACTATTGGTTACCGTGGTTTCAGCTGCAATCGCCCCAGGTTTGCACTAAGTGCAATAGTGAGCGGGATTAAGGACGATTTACCCGCCGGCCGCAATGGTGGCTTTTCATGAGGCATACAGCTAGTTCACCAGTCTCCATACTCCTGATGTACTCCTCCTGCAGGATGAAAGAGAGAGACGTGTGGGTTAGTTTGGGTACACTGAGAACCTCTCTTTGTTAAGTCTGAAGGCCCCTTAATGCATCCCAGAGAGTGCTGGCCACCACTTGGATGGCTGCTCAGCTGGCACCGCATGGCTGCCCAAAACCCCAATCACCTCCACCTCACTCCACCTGACCGATTGGCAGTAGCTTTGCCCACTGGACTGCATGTTGTGTTCTCAGCTCAGGCACAGGCACTCTCCTAACTGCTAGGCTGCGCTGTTAGCTTGAACCATGGGGGAGACTGGTCCAAACCAGGATGATGACATTGTAAGGGATTGTGAGCACCTCCACCAGCGACTGCTCCATGGCTAGCTTTAGCAAGGAGATTATACAACGTGCCCAATCGTTTAACTGCCATGCCGTCCAGTAAAACACTCATTAGTTTGCAGTCTGTGCCCAAGGGGTTAGAAGCTCTGGAGCATTTAGTGGCACTTCCATGCCTCTGCATTGCTTGAGTGGGCAGAGAAGCTAGAGACCCGACTCCAATCATATCAATGCGGCTGTGTCTGAACTGTCTCAACTGCGGAGGGATGGTCACTTTGTACAAGATTTCCCTAATGCTTGGCTGCTTCCTTCCCCTCCCCTCCACCCCACCCCACCCCACCCTGCAAGAGCTTGTGCACTACTATCAACTGCAGGGCAGCCCTTGCTGCTCCTAACCCCAACATGCCTCAGCCTTGAAGTCCAACAGGCAACCCTCATGAGCGCTAAACAACATTACTGTGCACTCACCTCCGAGTTTCCCTCAGAGTGCAGCCGCCAAGTGCATGCCTTATATATGCTGTTGTGAAACACGTTGATGTACTCGGATGATCCAGCGTGGGAGGTGATTCTGGCAGGATGGGCTTATAATAATATGCAGATGTATTATGATGAGATTCCCCTTGTCCAGCATTGGGAAACTCAGCCTGCCATTGACAGGCAGGGCGGAGGATTGCCAGCTGGTTTCATGATATTGTGAAACCATTTTTGGCCTTCTCGCTATATTGTCCACTCACATCACTGAACATGCTTGATGCCAGCGGGCATGGAAAATTCTGCCCCTAGGCTCTAAAGTGCTGGAATTCCTGTATCTGTGTGTCTCCCTCTTCTTTTGCTACACTCTTTAAAATCTACCTCATTCGCCGAGCTTATGGTCACCTGTCCAAATGTCTCCTTCTTTGGTTCTTATGCTCCTGTGAAACACCTTTTACTCTGTGAAATGCAAATTGTTGTTGGATATTCTAGAATGTGTAGTAACAATGTGTATTTCAGTAGCATTCAGTTGGCTGAGATTTGGCACCTACAGGCAGTGTAGTCTTGGTTGGGGATATCCCCTCTCCCCTTATAAGCAGTGACAATGATGGGTTAGTACTTAGCTCGTGCGACTCCGCTGGAGTCTCAGAAACTGGAATCAGGTGGCAACTTTGTTCTCTTTGAAAATCAGGATCTTTTCGTGACAGTGAGACTCCAATGGAATTTTACAGCACTAAGGGGCAGAACCTGTGCTACTTATGCTCCACGCATTCATAACATGATATAGAGTGTCCAACACAGCCACTCCAAAGAGAAAACCTTTATCCAAAGAGCTTTTTAAATGATTTTTGTTGGTCCAGAAAGAATATCTCACTAAAAAGCAACTACCCAACATGCTCAATGTTTCACAGCCCTGACTTGTGGAGGAGTGGTACGAAATCATCTCCCGTTCTCCATAACCAACCTGGCCCACCTGCACTCTGTGCCCAGCAACATGCATATGAGGCCCAGCCATGCTTCCATGATGATTTTTAAAAATATTATTTGTTCATGGGATGTTGACTTCGCTGGCTAGGTCAGCATTTATTACCCACTCCTAATTGCCCTTGAGAAGGTGGTGGTGAGCTGCCTTCTTGAACTGCTGCAGTCCATGTGGTGTAGGTACACCCACCGTGCTGTTAGGAAGGGAGCTTCAGGATTTTGACCCAGCGACAGCGAAGGAATGGCGATATATTTCCAAGTCAGGATGGTGAGTGGAATGGAGGGGAACTTCCAACTGGTGGTGTTCCCAAGTACCTGCTGTTCTTCTAGATGGTAGGAGTCATGGGTTTGGAAGTCGCTGTCAAAAGACCCTTAGTGAGCTGCAGTGCATTTTGCAGATGGTACACACTGCTGCCACTGTGCATCAACAGGGGAGAGAGTGAAGGTTGAAGGTGGTAGATGAGGTGCCAATCAAGCGGGTGGCTTTGTCCTGGATGGTGTAAAGCTCCCTCAGTGTTGTTGGAAATTGACACTACACATTTCAATTTTAATGGATTCATGAAAATTAGGAATGGGCAATAAAGCAACCCCATTGCCATTTTCTGGAGGTCAGCTAGTGTATCTTATCATAACAGATGAGAAAATGAATTGGGTATTTTGTTCGGTATTGTATATTTTATCTTTTATATCAGGGAGAGAGGAAGCCCAGACGCTATACTGAGGAAGAGTTTCTTTCGTATCCACTTGTAATTGTAAACACCAATAGGAAGATCTACTGGGGGTTAACTTGGGTCAAGTCACAGCAGCTGTTTAACTATGCTTCAGGTAAAAGAAATCCACATTTCTTGTGCGACGAAGCATAACAAGAAACAGGAACACTTGCTGAAAACTTTGAACAAGTCACAACCTCATACATGTTTAAGATCCTTTGCTACATTGCCAGACACAGTTCCCCAGATAAAAGCAGAATACTGCGGATGCTGGAAATCTGAAACAAAAACAAAAATTGCCAGAAAAACTCAACAGGTCTGACAGCATCTGTGGAGAGGAATACAGAGTTAACGTTTCGAGTCTGTATGACTTCTTCAGTTCCCCAGATGTTGATCCTGTCATGGGTGCAATTTCTAAGTGTTAATCTTCTGCTGGGCATGGTCCCATGGGTAGAGGTGGCCCTGAAGTGTTTTAGCCCCGTGGTTATTCTGTATTAGTTTAGAAAGTTTAGGTGGATAGCAGGCTAGTTAACCATGAGCACCATTGCAGCATTGCTTGACTCTGTTTCAGCAAATGTCTACAAGTGCACTGCCAGCAGATGTCATTTAACAGGGATCAGAAGCAGGAACCCTGACAGATTTTCACTCATTAACCCAAGGACGTTGAATCTGACAGCAATATCCCCAACTTTTATCCCGCTGAGAAGTGTTAATTCAGCACAGATTGGGGGTTAACTCCAGGACCTGGGTGGGCTATGTAGCTCTGTTACTCAGCTTTAAGTAGCAGAGATATGAGGGAAGCATCTAGAATTCCACATGATCCTGGATGATGTTTGTTTTCTTCCCCTTGATTCATTCTGGATAAAGATGAAATTAAAATTATGGATTGAATTTGCGTCAATGAGATGAAGCAGACATAGATGACAGTACAAGGCGGTTAAAGAAAGACTTGCCTTTATATTGCACTTTGCATGATGATCAGACATCTCAAAGCACTTTGACAGCCAATGAAGTTTGTTCTTGAGTGTAGTTACTGATGTAATGTAGGAAATGTGGCAGCTAATTAGCACTCCGCAAACTCCCACAAACAGCAATGTGATAATGACCAAATAATCTGTTTTTGTGATGTTGATTGAGGGATAAATATTGTTGAAGACACCAGAGGGAACTCCCCTGCTCTTCTTCAAAATATTGTCATGAAATCTTTAATATCCACTCAAGCAGGCAGATGGGACCTTGGTTTTATGCCTTATCTGAAAGATAGCACCTCTGACAGTGCAGCACTGCTTCAGTACTGCACAGGAGTGTCAGCCTTGATTTTTGTGCTCTTGCCCTGAAGTGGAACTTGAACCCAGAACCTTGTGATTCAGAGGTGGGTGTGTTATCAACGAAGTCATATAAATACTGTCACGACAATAGCAGGTCAGACGCTGTGAATTCTGTGAGGAGTATCTCACCTTCTGACTCCTCAAAGTCCGTCCACCATCTATTAGGCACAAGTCAGGAGTGTGATGGAATACTCCCCACTTGCCTGGATGAGTGGAGCCCCAACAACACTCAAGGAGCTCGACACCATCCAGGACAAAGCAGCCCGCTTGATGGGCACCCCATCGACCACTTTAAGTATCCATTCCCTCCAGCCCTGATGAACAGCAGCAGCAGTGTGTACTATCTACAAGATGCATTGCAGAATCTCATCAAGGCTTCTTAAACAGCACCTTCCAAACCCATGACCGCTACCACCTAGAAGGATAAGGACAGCAGGTACGTAGGAACACCACCACCTGGAAGTCCTCCTCTAAGCCACACACTACCCTGACTTGGAAATATATCTCCGTTCCTTTACTGTCGCTGGGTCAAAATCCTGGAACTCCCTTCCTAACAGCACTGTGGGTGTTCCTACACCACAGGGACTGCAGTGGTTCAAGAAGGCAGCTCATCACCACCTTATCAAGGGCAACTAGGGATGGGCAATAAATGCTGGCCCAGCCAGTGACACGCGCAACTCCTGAAGAGAAAAGAGTCACAGTTGACGGATAACAAAAGAGTATGTTTGTCTCAATAGAAGGAAACATGTTTCTGTTCAGACCCTATGTCGGCATCACTTGCGCAACTCCGGCTAACATACCCACCCATATGGGAGTGGGTGCAGCAGATGTCTGGATGTGGTGGCAGGTGAAAGAGAGCTGACTGAACTGCTCTGTAGTGGTGGTCCCCGCCCCTCCTAGCTACGCAGCTCGATTTAATACCCAATGAGATTCAATCTGAACACCAAGGCTGAGACTGTGTGAGATGTGGGACCTATATTTTCTCTCTCAACTCTGGTTTAAAGGAAAAATTTGCATTTTTATAGCACCTTTCATGACCTCAAGATGTCCCTAAGCACTTTATAGCTAACAAAGTACTTTACAGGTATAGTCACTGTTGTGGATTAATAAGGTAGCAAGTCTTCACACAGCAACATACCACAAACAGTGATGAGATACATGACCAGATATAACAGAAAATGCTGGAAAAAGAAATGGCTTGATAGGATAACTACTGGGAGGTTGTTTCCCCTTGCTGGGGAATCTAGAACAAGGGGGCACAGATTCAGGATAAAGGGCTGATCATTTAGGACTGAGATGAGGAGAAATTTCTTCACTCAGAACATTGTGAATCTTTGGAATTCTCTACCTCAAAGGTCGGTATGGTCTCTTCTGTGCCTATTTCTTATGTTCTATGTCCTTCAATATCCAGCAGGTCAGGTAGTATCTGTGGAGAAAGAAAGAGTTAACATTTCATCGGATAAAATATTTTAATGATCGGATGTTGGTTGAGAGATTATTATTGGCCGGAGAGATTTCCCATTCTCTGAAATAGTGCCATGGGATTTTTACACAGGAAGGCAGGGCCCCATTTTAATGTTTGATCTGAAAGATGACACCTCTGACAGCGCAGCACCCCCTCAATACTGCCTTGGAGTGTCAGCCAAGATTATGCGCTCAAGTCTCTGGGATGGGGCTGGAAGTTACAACCTTCTGACTGAAAGCTGAGATATTTATCACTGAGCCAAATGAATAAGGTTCTTTTTTTTAAAGCTGCTAAGTCATGTAAACTTGAGAGGTGAATCTGGTCTAGGGTGGGAGAAGCGGGTAAAATATTTTATATCAGCCACTTTCTTATTGAAAGGTGGAGCAGGCTCGAGGGACTGAATGGCCTACTCCTGCTCCTAATTTGTATGTTCATATACCCCCAATTTGTGAACCACTTGGAAGTTCATGTTGAAGTTTTTAGCTTATAATTCTGCTCACAGTTACTTGGCATTAATTGGCCTAGGTTCATTGTAATGGGCAATTACAAATGCAATGAATATGTTTTAAGTAGTCAGAACAGTTTCTTGACAGAAACTACCTCTGAATTTAAACAGTTGGACAGATTTTCTGAATGCAGTTTTTACAACACAAAGCAGACTTTTTAATTTGGTCAACCCAAACAAATCTGTACTTTATTTTAGTGAACAAGATTTGGTTTTGGAAGAAGTTATTTTTTTCATTGGCTTAGCTATCTATCTACCCTACAGTTCAGCTCTGTTCATATACAATTGTGGAATGTTAGTGCATAGCAGGGGTCACTTGGCCCAGTGTGACCAATTGGCCCTTATCTTGTGATTGTCCCGTATTTGAGGTCAATGTCCTGTATCCCAGTTTGAATGCTGCCTGGAAGTTCCCCTCCAAGTCACTCACCATCCTGACTTGGAAATATATCACCGTTACTTCACTGTCACTGAGTCAAAATCCTGGAACAGTGTTCTTAACAGCACCATGGATGTACACACACCACATGGACTGAAGCTGTTCAAGAAGGCAGCTCACCACCACCTTCTCAAGGGCAACTAGGGATGGGCAATAAATGCTGGCCCAGCCAATGAAACCCACATCCCAAACATCCCTAAAATAAAGGATGTTTGTTTCCCTGCAAGTTATTTTTTTAAATCTTGCACAGTACCCATATCTATGCAGTACCCACTGTCTTGTTGGTATTGCACAGTTCTGGCTGCATCCCACTACTCCCCCCACCTCCACAACCCCCCCCCCCCCCCCCCCCCCCCACCCCACCCCCATGGTTCTCACCGCTCTGGCAGCAGAACCCCCATACTCCACCACCCCGCCCTCCATGGTTCTCACCGCTCTGGCAGTACCTGTCACCCCTGCTCAAATGGACCTCCGTGCCAGAGTGTCCTTTAATTTTCTCCGTGAGAGTTGGTCACCAGACTTGGTCCACTGTGCCATTGCCAGCTTTGTAGAAGAGCTGTCCACTTACCCCATTCTCTGTTCTTCACACTCCATAACCATTTACATTTAGACACATTCCTTTTTCCTTTCTCCAAAACCATTGAGGTTTAGTCACATCCCCTTATCCTTACCTCATATCCTCTGAAATGTTACTTTTCCACTTCACTTTAAAAGTGATTATGGATTCTGTTTCCCACACACTTCAATGACCGAGCAACTCGCTGTAGAAAATCATTTTTCCTAATTCTTAGCTCCGTTGATACTCTTAGTTACTTCCAAGGTGTAGGTAGCAGCCACTGTTACCAACTCATCAATCAGTGAAATCATGTTTTTTTTCCAAATTTTACCCTTATCAAGGCACCTTTAGAAATTTGATCACCTTTATCAGTTCTTATAACCTTCCTTATTCCAGGAAAAGAGTCCCAGCTTCTTTAGTCTGTACTCAACCCCTCATCCCTGGGATCATTCTGCATCCTCTTCAAGACCTTGACATCCCCTATAAACTAAACCGCTCAAAATTGGGCACAATGTTCTAACTGCAGCCTAAACAATCAGCAGTAGAGGTTTGCTTTTGCATTTGTGACACTATTCGTATAACCTTGGATTTCATGTTTTTTTCTATCACCTTGTACCTTTAAGGATTTGTCTGTCTGAATCCTTAAGTGCTTCTACTATATTGTGTGGTGTATATCTAAGTTTTATCTGACATCTATCGGCCCAACATGGGGTGGTTGAAGCAAACAGCATAGACCATTTAAGGGGCAACTAGATACATACATGAGGGAGTAAGGAATAAAAGGATTTACTGATAGGCTGAGATCAAGTTGGGTAGGAACAAGGCCATGTGGGTTATAAACATCAACATAGATCAGTTGGGCCGAAAGGCCTGTTTTTGAGCTGTAAATTCTATGCAGCATAACCTGTGGCCTCTTGAAGTCACTCATAGGACAGAATCTCCTGCTCTCGCTCGTGGTGAGCTTAGAAATGGGAAGGGCATGTACTTAGATGTGATGGTGGGGTACTCGAACCCCCACTCCTAGCCACCTTTGCACCCTGCCCAAATTAAGTTCTGAGCGGGAAGGTTGACCATGGGCCTTCCCACCCCACCACCAATTGAGGCCCTTAAACTGCCAATTAATGATCATTTATGGTCCTCAGCCCTCCATTGCTCGTATTAACCCACCCTGTCCTACCGGCAGCAGCCAAACTTCCCCTCTGGTGCTGCTGAACACAAGAGCTGCCGGTCTCTAATTGCCGGTCTCGGTAAGTGAGGCTTCCACCCTCAGGTTTGTGATTCCAGGGGAAGGCCTGCAGGTGGCCTCTCCACTGCCTGGTTGGCTTGTGGTTCGATGGGCCTTCCTGAAAAGAGGCAGCGAGGGTCTCCCGATGCCTCAACAGGAGTCTGCCCATTATTTGGTAACAGCTGGTAGGAGTTTCCCTTATGCAATTGAATAGAAATATAAAGAGAAGGTCTGCATTTATATAACACTTTACAGAACCACAGACTACCCCAAAGCATTTTACAGCTAATGAAGTGATTTTTTTTGATGTGTAGCCGCTGTTGCAATTAGGAATCATGGCACTGTCCCACAAACAGCAATGTGTTAAAGAAAGATTTTTTTTTTCTCTCTAGTGATATTTGTTGAGGAATAAATATTGGTCAGAATATTGTCAGAACTCCGCTGCTCTTCTTTGATCGTTTACATCCACCTAAGAGGGGTAGATGAGGCCTTGATTTGAAGTCTCAAATGAAAGATTTCCTTCAATCAGCACACCATTTAGAGTGTCTGCCTAGATTACGTGCTTAAATCTCTGGCATGAGACTTGAGCCCACAACCTGATGATTCAGAGGTGTGAATGCTGCCACTGAGCCACAGCTGACATTGGATTCTTCATTCTCTAGAGTTCTAGTTTGTAAACACTTTTGCTTGGTTTCTAACTCTCTCTGAGGGGCAGAATACACCTACCCGTTTTATCCGACCAGGGATGTAGAGCGACATAGAACCAATAAACATGATATCTACTAAGGTAATCGCCACTAAAAATAGCTCCAGCATTTCAATGGCACTGTACTAGCGTTCCTCAGGAATTCAGATGTGCTGATTCATCCACCCAAAGAGGCCCAACCATTTCCAGGGACAGTTATTCATATCTTACTCTCCATTCCCAACCTAATAGCCCCTCCTGCTATTATATTCATGAACTGCCCCAGGATTTAAGAGGCAGGATTTAGGAATTGCAGCAAGGAATACTGTGGACAGATAGACTAAATAAACCAGATGTCTTCCCCTGCCTAAAGCCAACACTAAGTTATAATTTTACTAGAATGTATAAGTAACCTATTCGCATATAAATTATAATCTGAAGAAAATGGCTTCTTCCCCTCAAAAAATCACATTTGTATTTTTGCTCTGGGTGTTTTGGAGGGCAGTTGTGACCCTGTCCACAAGTCAGTAAATCAGGGATAACACTCCCTTGGCCCGTTCGTGGAAGCCTGACTGCATTTTATGCACTTCAGGCATTTAACTGCCTGCAATCGGGGCTTCTGTCCCTTTAAGGGATGATGTCCCACCCTTAAGACTGCTGGTCAATCAGAGGGTCAGCAACTCTTCAGTCCCAGCAGCGCCACCAGGAGTGGTGGCTACTGCCAGGACTGCAAACAGGCAGGACCAGCAGCGATGGAGGATGCCCCGACATGGAGCTAAGTGGGGTATCTGGGGCCTGCCTGAATGACTCCAGCGAGGGTGGATGGGTTGTTCATGAGGGAGGGAAGGCCTTTCACTAGGGGCGGTTTTTGCCACCATTGTGGGGTCTTCTATTGGCCACAGGCTACCCGATTAGGAGAGCCAGCGGCACCCCCACCCCGAGCCTGGAGTGAGGCAGTTGGGTATGTAGCGGTATTCACCTGCTGCTGGTAGAAAACCAGCGGCAATGGGAAAGGGCCTTTTCTTCCCTTCAGTTGGCACTTAAGGGCCTCAATTAACCAGGGTAGGTAAAAGGCAATAGGGAAGGAGGGCTATTGCCACTTTCCCTGCCACTGGTAAAATGCCAGGGTGGTGAGAAAGTGACCGGCTTGCCACCCTGCACCATCCCACCTGATTTTAAGCACCCTCACCCCCCTCATACCATGCTCCCTGGGGGTCTGTAAAATCTCAGTCAGCAAAATATATTAAATAAGATATTAAGATTTGGGTGAGCATCTTGTTACCTGTGGTTGCTCCTTGCGCATGCTGATTGATTTGTGATCCCCTCTGAAGCTGCTGTTTTGAGCTGAATGGCCTTGCTGTGTGCTCATTGCTTCTCTCTGTGATGGCCTTTTGCAGGGAATTCCAATGGATTTCTCATCTCCCTGTCAGTGGCGCCCTGGATGAACCCACAGTCCGGCAGATGGCTGAGCCGCGCTGCGGAGTGAAGGATGTAGGGAGCCATAATACCTGGGAAGAACGTGTGGAAAGTCTTTTCTTGGGACGAGCCAGCAAACCAAGGCGGGTGAAGCGTTACTTGCAACAAGGTAAACAATACCAGTAGGTACTCTGTGTAGTGCTGATAATCCAATTACTTTGGCCTTGTGCACAGTAAGTTTTTAGAGATTAATGTGCAACATTTATCCATTGTCATTACTTCCTTTTTCCTCTCCCCGCACCCCCCCACCCTCCAGCTCCACCACACTTCCCAAAGGCCTACTCCAGAGACCTGAGCACTTACTCAAGGCTGACGTTCCGTTCAGTACTGATGAGCTGCTACACTTCGTCCAGGACTGATGAAGTGCCGTACTGTCAGGGGTGTCCTCATTTGGGATGTGATATTAAATCGAGTGTCTGTCTGCCCTCTCAGGTGGATTTAAAAGATCCCACAACACTATTTTGAAGAACAATTTCAGAGTTCTTCACAGTCCTGGCCAATATTTCTCTCATAACCAACATCGTTAAAAACAGATTGTCTGATCATTTATCTCATTGCTGTTTGCAGGAGCTTGCTGTGCACAAATTCGCTGCTGCATTTCCCACATTACACCAGTGACTATAATTAAACATTAATTTCTTGGCTGTAACATACTTTGCAAAGTCTTAAGACTGTAATTTCTTCTTTTTTTCCATCAAACAAACTCTTCTAACTGTAAAGAAGAGTCCGCCTATACTTGATAACGCTAAGCTTTACCAGTAAGATGTGGTCATGTTTTTGAACTGTAATTATTGAAGAATTACTTCATGAACTTTCTCCCAGATAGATGTTACAGTGATCTTGGATGGCGATCCTTCTGTAGCTTGGTAGTTTTAATAGGCTCACTGTTATATAACTGTAGAAATAATCCCCTGTGTGGCTCCTGGATTAGATCATCTCTCTGAGCATGATGGGATGATTGATGAGAGAAGAGAGAAAGGAAGGAAAGGAGAGAAAGGGTCAGGAGAGAAGATGGAAAGCAAAAGAAAGTTTGAGAGGGGAGAAGAAAGGAGTGTGAGTAAGGGAGGGGGAAGGAGTGTGAGAGTGAGGTATGGGGAAAGGAGTGTGAGAGTGAGGTATGGGGAAAGGAGTGTGAGAGTGAGGGAGGGGGAAAGGAATGTGAGAGTGAGGGAGGGGGAAAGGAGTGTGAGAGTGAGGGAGGGGGAAAGGAGTGTGAGAGTGAGGGAGGGGGAAAGGAGTGTGAGAGTGAGGGAGGGGGAAAGGAGTGTGAGAGTGAGGGAGGGGGAAAGGAGTGTGAGAGTGAGGGAGGGGGAAAGGAGTGTGAGAGTGAGGGAGGGGGAAAGGAGTGTGAGAGTGAGGGAGGGGGAAAGGAGTGTGAGAGTGAGGGAGGGGGAAAGAAGGGAAAAGAGTGTGGGAGTGAGGGAGGGGGAAAGGAGTGAGAGAGTGAGGGAGGGGGAAATGAGTGTGAGACTGAGGGAGGGGGAAAAGGGAAAGGAGTGAGAGAGTGAGGGAGTGGGAAAGAAGGGAAAGGAGTGAGAGAGTGAGGGAGGGTGAAAAAGGGAAAGGAGTGTGAGAGTGAGGGAGGGGTAAATACGGGAACGGAGTGCGAGAGTGAGGGTGGGGGAAGGGAAAGGAGTGAGAGCGTGAGGGAGGGGGAAAGGGAAAGGAGTGTGAGAGTGAGGGAGAGGGAAGAAGGAAAAGGTGTGAGAGAGTGAAGGTAGGGGCAAAAAGGGAACAGAGTGAGAGAGTGAGGGAGGGAGGGAGGGAGGGGGAAAGGGAAAGGAGTGAGAGTGGGAGGGAGGGGGAAAGAAGGGAAAGGAGTAAGAGAGTGAGGGAGGGGAAAGGGAAAGGAGTGTGAGAGTGAGGGAGAGGGAAAAAGGAAAAGGTGTGAGAGAGTGAAGGAAGGGGCAAAAAGGGAACAGAGTGAGAGAGTGAGGGAGGGAGGGAGGGAGGGGGAAAGGGAAAGGAGTGAGAGTGGGAGGGAGGGGGAAAGAAGGGAAAGGAGTGAGAGTGAGGGAGGAGGAAAGAAGGGAAAGGAGTGAGAGAGGGAGGGAGGGGGAAAGAAGGGAAAGGAGTGAGAGAGTGAGGGAGGGGGAAAGGAGTGAGGGAGGAGGAAAGGAGTGAGAGATGAGGGAGAGGGAAAGGAGTGTGTGAGTGAGGGAGGGGGATAAAGGGAAAGGAGTGAGAGAGTGATGGAGGGGGAGAGAGAAAGGAGTGAGAGAATGAGGGATGGGAAAATGAGTGTGAGACTGAGGGAGGGGGAAAAGGGAAAGGAGTGAGAGAGTGAGGGAGTGGGAAAGAAGGGAAAGGAGTGAGAGAATGAGGGAGGGGGAAAAAGGGAAAGGAGTGTGAGAATGAGGGAGGGAAGGAGGGAGGGAAGGAGGGAGGGAAGGAGGGAGGGAAGGAGGGAGGGAAGGAGGGAGGGAAGGAAGGAGGGAGGGAAGGAAGGAGGGAGGGAGGGGGAAAGTAAAAGGAGTGAGAGAGTGAGGGAGGGGGAAAGGAGTGTGAGAGTGAGGGAGGGGGAAGGAATGAGAGATGAGGGAGAGGGAAGGGAGTGTGTGAGCGAGGGAAGGGGGAAGGGAGTGAGAGAGTGAGGGAGGGGGAAAGTGAAAGGAGTGAGAGAGTGAGGGAGGGGGAAAAAGGGAAAGGAGTGAGAGAGTGAGGCGGGGGAAAGGGAAAGGAGTGAGAGAGTGAGGGTGGGAGAAAGAAGGGAAAGGATTGAGAGAGTGAAGGAGGGGGAAAGGGAAAGGAATGAGGGAGGGGGAAAGGGAAAGGAGTGAGAGAGTGAGGGAGGGGGGAAAAGGGAAAGGAGTGAGAGAGTGAGGCAGGGGGAAAGGAGTATAAGAGTGAGGGGGGAAAGAAGGGAAAGGAGTGAGAGAGTGAGGGAGGGGGGAAAAGAGTGTAAGAGTGAGGGGGAAAGAAGGGAAAGGAGTGAGAGATTGAGGGAGGGGGAAAGGAGTGAGAGATGAGGGAGAGGGAAAGGAGTGGGTGAGCGAGGGAGGGAGGAGGAAAAGGGGAAAGGAATGTGAGAGTGAGGGGGGAAGGAGTGAGAGAGGGGAAAAGGAGAGTAAGAGTGAGGGGTAGGGGCGATGGGAAGAGACAAAGCCAGGACATGTGTATGGATTAATATATTTGTTACTGGTATTGTGAACACTGGGTATTGCATTTCAAACAGATGCTTAAAATGAGGCAAAACAGAATTGTGACACTTTGAGGTTTTACTTGTTCAGTTAGTGCAGATCTTATTTCTGGATCCTTCACTGAATGATGCAGTCATGTGCAGTATCACAAGTCCTTTAAGAGGAATCAGTTGCTTGTAGAGTAATTGGATTTTTGGTTGCTTGCTGCAGGTGATGAGTTCTCTAAATACTCAGCTACCTGAGTTACATCAGCAGCACCGTGTCATTCTCTGCGGGACAGGACTTAGTTACCCCCTTGTCAGTTTGATCAAATCCAATCTGGAACACAAATCAGCATGAGGGAGAATTAGTTTAAAATCATGTGACAATGTAAACATATTTAAAAAAGCATTTTTATGAAAGCTTTCTTTGCTGGCACTTGTTTCTCTGCCTGAACATGCTGACTAGATTCCAGTCTTGCTGCATCAACTTGCTCTCAAACCATCTTCCATCTCAAACCTTTGTGAAATGTCTTCCATGCACCTCGTTTACACACCCATTCATTAACTGATGATGACAGGTGTGAATAATAATTCAAAAGGAGAGCTTGGGTTATGAGGAGGAAAGCTGGTCTGGTGAATGAAGTGAGACAGACTCCATGTCCTGAGAGGTAAAAGGTTAATTCAGTCATAGGAATTTATTTGGCAATTGCTTTGTTTCCTTGGATAATTTATCAGCAGAACAAGGGTATTAGAAGTGCAATTGATATTACTTCCTGGGATGAAGGTATTGTCTTATGAGGAAAGGTTGAACACATTGGACCTATACTCATTGGAGTTTAGAAGAATTAGCAGTGATTTTATTGAAGCGTATAACATTCTGAGGGGTCGATGCTGAGAGGATGTTTCTCCCTAATGGGGGATTCTAGAATCAGGGGGCACAGTTGCTAAGTCAGAGGTGAAGAGGAATTTCCTTTCTCAGAGGGTCACTAGTCTTTGGAATTCTCTACTCCAGAGAGCAGCGGAGGCTGAGTCATTGGCTCACTCAGCCTTGAATATATTCAGATTTTTGATCTACAAGAGAGTTAAGGGTTATGATGTGGGGTGGGGGGCAGGCAGGAAAATGGAGCTGAGGCCACAATCAGATCAGTCATGATTTTACTGAATGGACAGCCAGGCTCGAGGGGCCGAATAGCTTACCCCTGCTCCTAATTCGTATGTTCTTATGTTCTCCATTTTGACCTACTGAGCTCGAGAGGAAAAGCACCATTTTGGTTAAATTTGCTGCCTGCTATTGTGGTGAGTTCTGCATGTGTCAGGACAGTGCAAGTCTCAATTGCAGATTATAGCTGAATTATCAGATATCAATCAGAGCATCAGTGGAGCTGCTATCTTGCTTTTAGGACCCTTGATCAGGAGGAATGTGGGGGTGGTTTTAAAATATAACCCCATCCCATTTGGTTCACTTAAACTCCATATTTGCACAATGAGTTTGACTATAATTCTTGGCCTGTGACACTTGGTTCATTATAGGGATGTGGGTGTTGCTGGGAAGACTGCTAATTATTGCCTAGCCTTAGTCACTCTGAGAATGGTGGAGGGCCAGCTGACTGCGGCATTGTACAACTGGGTGGTTTGCTAGACCACTTTTGAGCCAACCATATTAGAGTGGGACTGGAGTTACATGTATGCCCAGGCAGGGTGAAGACACCAGGTTTTCTTCCCCTTAGTAAATCCATAGTTTTTTTAACTGAATTAAAATCCTAAAACTACTAAGGTGGGATTTTAAACTCTTTGGATTATTAATCCAGGCCTCTGGATTACTAGTTCAGCAACATAACTGCTATGCCACAATGCCATACTGTATCCTGTGAAATTATCTGGTAAGATACCCGACTTGACATTGATGGTTCTGAACATGACACTGAGCAATGTTGACCTTGCCATCACTGCTGGAAATGGTCAACAGGACCAAAAAGACATGGGAAAGACCTCTTTATATGTTGTTGGATCTATCTTGGCCCATAGGTTACGAAACTGTTCCATTAGGATGAGTTTTTGTAATGGATTTTTAATCTCCTAAAGGAGTTTCAGGTCTGCTTGCGTGCCTGTAGACCAGACCATGCAGACCTGATGAGTTCACATCAGCTTTTCAACATCTGGTGAAAATTTAAAATGAATGTCCCACCTGAGAGAGTTCCTTAATCCTCAACTGGTGTGGATTCCATTGATCGCATGTTCTGCCA
Organism: Carcharodon carcharias; assembly: GCF_017639515.1. Classification (NCBI taxonomy): domain Eukaryota; kingdom Metazoa; phylum Chordata; class Chondrichthyes; order Lamniformes; family Lamnidae; genus Carcharodon; species Carcharodon carcharias. The sequence goes on along the minus strand of NC_054476.1, from coordinate 117,442,444 downwards.
TCGCACATCCTCCTGACCTGTTTTAGCCTGTTCATCCCTGAAGTGTCTCTGCTTGTGGATCAAGCTCTGTTTTATATTGGATCATCAGCATATAGAGCTCCTTTCCTGCAGGCATCTTTGCATCCTTCACCTTTTCACCTGAATGAAATTCGTTTCTCAACAAAATGTTAAGTGTTAGCCAGAGAATAGGGGAGAACACACAAGCTCCATGTCAAGCGCAGAATACCAGCCTGCCTTTGTCATTCCCACTCCTTCCTTTGAGTAAAGATCTAGCTATAGTTCCTGTGTTATATTAACATTCCCAGTCCTTTGTTTGTGTTGGGTGGGCTGGATTTTCAATGCCAGGTCAGGAATCCAATACCCAGTTGAATTCTGGGACTCGATCTGTGCCTGAGCTGCATCACTATTGTGCACAATTTAAAAATTTAAACAGTCTAATTGGCCAGGCGGCAATCTCAGTGCCCAATAAGAGGCACTAACTGCCCCCTCCAGGAGGAAGGAGCTGACTGCCTGGCACTGGTGGCAAAAGCAAGTGGCAGCCATGTTGGGGCTGCTGCTGCTGGCTTTCTGATTTGAGCAGGCAGCTCCTGGGAAGTGGAAGGAGGTGGAAACGGACTTGCACAACAGGGTATAGGACCATCGCTGTGCTGGTGGGGCCCACAGATTTGTTGAAAATTCCACCGCTGCAAATTAAGTTATTTGGGCCAGCAGGGAAACCGACAGCTGAGCACCAACTTGCACGAGAATGGTCAGGCTCATCAGAAAAACTTTTCAAAATCCCATTCTGCTTTGCATCGGCCTCCTTAGGAAGTTCCCCAAGGAACTTAAGGAGCCATTAATTGATGTCAGGCACCTTCCCCACTCCCTCATCCCACAATCCCTTTAAAAATCTGAAACTGTCCTGGAGTTGTTGGGATCCCAAAACGATCCCTGGGACCGTGATTTTCAATATCCTACCGTGACGGGTCCTGACCCCACCCACAACTGAAAATCTGGCCCAAGGTCTGTCTATGGATCCTGTGTTTTATTGACATTCCCTGTCCTTCCTTCGTATCATTAGCTTGGTTCAGTTGATAGCACTTCAAGCCTCACTCTAGGATACAAGTTGAATCTCCATTGAAACTTCCCTGCAGTGTTTGAGAGATTGCTGAATTGTAGGAGGTGTAATCTTTCCGATGAGAAGTTTAATGGTCTACCTTCTGGAGTGAATGTAAAAGAACTCATGACACTATTAAATGAAATGCAGGGAGTTCCTCTGGTATCCTGGCCAACATTCCTCCTCAACCAACCCGAAACATTAGCCAATCCTTCACATTGTTTAACAATTGTGGGATCTGGGCTAGTAATCCAGAGAAAAACAGAATTACCTGGAAAAACTCAGCAGGTCTGGCAGCATCGGCGGAGAAGAAAAGAGTTGACGTTTCGAGTCCTCATGACCCTTCGACAGTTCTGTCGAAGGGTCATGAGGACTCGAAACGTCAACTCTTTTCTTCTCCGCCGATGCTGCCAGACCTGCTGAGTTTTTCCAGGTAATTCTGTTTTTGTTTTGGATTTCCAGCATCCGCAGTTTTTTTGTTTTTATCTCTGTAGTAATCCAGAGACCCAGGCTAATGTTCTGGGGGGCATGTGTTCAAATATCACAGGGGCAGCTGGTGGAATTTAAAATTCAATTAATAAAATCTGGAATATAAAGCTGGTCTCAGCAATGGTGAAGCCATCATTGATTGTGGTAAAGACCCACCTGGTTCACTAATGTCCTTTAGGAAGGAAATCTGTCATCCTTACCTGTCCTGGCCTACGTGTGACTCCAAACCCACAGCAATGTGGTTGACTCTAAACTGCCACTCAGTTCAAGGCAATAAAGGATTGGCAGCAAATGTTAGCCTTGTTGATGTCGCCCACGTCATATCACAGAATTGAAAAAACATTAATAATGATTGCACTTCTGCAAATAATTCCTTGGGATTGAAATGCTTTGGAACATCCTGCAGGTTCAGCCTGGGTGTTAATTTTAACCTAACTTTCCCATCAGGAAACTGCCTGGATCAAAATGGTGGGTGAAATCAAATAAAATTGGGCGGCTGAATCAATGCAGCAAGTTTCTTGTTGGTGGGTTAGGTTAAAATAAAGAAAGAACTTGCATTTGTATAGTGCCTTTGAGAGCCTCCAGATGTTCCAAAGTACTTCACGTGGCCAGTGACGTACTTCTTGAAGTGTAATTCCTGTTGTAATGCAGGAGACACAGCGGCCAATTTGCACACAGCAAGATCCCACATATGGCAATTTGATAAACGCCTAGATAATCTGTTGTTAGTTGGGGGATAAATATTGACCTGGGCATTGAGGAGAACCAATGTGGTTAGGATCTTTTATATCCAGCTGAGAGGCCAGATGGGGCCTTGGTTTAACATCTCACCTGAAAGTTGGCATCTTTGACATTACAGCACTCCCTGACCCACTCTGCTGTTCTTTCAATACAGGTTAGAGTTAAAATCCAATGAAATTTGATTAGTGTTAAAGCTGTGTCAGTTTGAGAATAAATTCCTGATTCTGGAGGAGGAGATAATGTTAGTTTTTGGCCAAAATAAGTGAGTTTGGCTGTTGCACCATGTTTTCAGTTGGATTTCTGCTGGATTATTTGCTGCATTGTAAGGTGTCGGATGATGAAATCATGTCTTGTTTGCCCTCAGTGTGCCTTGGAAATTCATCATTGAAAGAATGCAGAGTCTGTCAAAAATCATCCTATTCATTTAAAATAACCTGTCATTTCATCTCCTCGGAGCAAGAACCAGGGTTGACAGTTTTTATCTGCTGGCTATCCAGCTGTCAATTAAACTTTCAGAGAATTGACCCAATATTATTCCAACACTGCAGATAAACAGTTCATTCAGTCATCCCCAAAGGAACATTGCTATATTTTGCTTTGCATTAATTCCTGTTATTTAACCTGCCGCATGCCAAACTTTTCCTCCCCTCCCCCTCCCTTTGAAGAAAAAAGGAGAATATGCATTTATATAGGGCCTTTCAAGTCCTCAGAATATTCCAAAACACCACACATCACCAGTTTGAAAGTGTAGTTACTGCTGTTAAGTAGGCAAGCATGACAACGAGCAAGCTCCTCACAAACAGCATGATCCGATAATCTGTTATTCTGATGTTGATTTGAGGGATAACTCCCCTGCATTTTATCGTGATAGCACAAAAATGGGATTTCTTTTTTTTTACATCCACCTGAGAGGACAGATGGGACTTTGGTTTAACTTCTCATCTGAAGGTCGGCACCTCCAGCCATGCAGCACTCCCTCAGTACTGCACAGGAATGTCAACCCAGATTTTGCACTCAAAACTCCAAATGAGTTTGAACCTGCCAGCTTCAAATTAGCAGTTGAGAATTTTACCACTGATCCAGGACTGACTTAGGGTTGAGACGGCTGACCTGGCTGGCTACGCTATCTTCCTCTTCCTCCAGCAATCTTTCCCAGTTCTGCTTCCCAGGAAAATGCTGCCCCTTGGCAGAATTTTACGTTCTGCGGGCGGGCACCCACCTGACCCGATCAGGCATAAAATCATGCAAGATGGTGTTGGGTGAGCGTGACGGATGTGTGCGGCAGTCAAAAGTGCACCCACCAACAATTAAGTGGGCAATTAAGCTCATTAATTGCACAATTGAAGCGATTTTTTTTTTTTATGGCCTGTCCAACCTTACGGTTGGTGGATGGGCCAATCGGCCAGGCGGGCTTCACATTTTTCATGAAACCTCATCCATTAGGAAATAAAATAAAAAGCTATACCTGGGAACAGCATTTTTGTGATGTATGAATGGGAGAACGGTGGGAGACTGATTGACTTCGTCTGTCTGCCCATCTCCCTTCCCTCCTTCTCTGCATCTTTGCTGAGCCTCAGATTCGTTAGTGGTATTGCTTTGATGAACTGCAGTTTGAACCTCTGCCGCTGGCTAACTCTTCACCCGAGTCCTGGGCCTGCATTTAGCGTTAGCAATGGGTTCCCACACCGACCCCACCAAACTCAAAAAGTTAGAGAATCGGTGGGAGCCCTGGTTCACTTCTATGGGTGAGGCCCGTTGCTATTTAATTGTCTTCAGGCTAGTGGTGGCTATTGCCTGTGATGCACCCCTGCTCAGGGGTGGGTTGGGGCGGGGGTTGGGGTGCAGGGGGTTCAGGGGCAAGGGCAGTTTTCGGCAGCAACCCCCCTTCCCAATGTGTGATGTCTTTTGATTGGTCATTGACAATGAGGGACCCCACTAGAAGGCCCCAGGCAAATCCAGCAGGGTATGTTGGGCAGCCTTCAGGAGGCACAGGGAAGCCATGTGAGTCCCATTAAATACCGGAGTCACCACTAAATTCTGGTGGGCTCAGGGGTAATCGCTCTCAAGTGGTTCGTTAATGAGCCTAAATGACAACCTACTGCCGGCATGTGGGATTCCTGCATCAAGCCCTTCCTGCCCTCAATTTATGTGGGGACGGTTTTCCTGACCGGGAATCCGATGTGGGTGCGCTCCTCCCTGATTCTCCCTGCAACCGCCCCCCCCCCTCCTCCGGCCGTTAGCATGCCCGCTCTGGCAGGCTCCATTAAATTCCGCCTCTGGTCTCACAGGCTGCCGGAGATTACTTCAGCAGCTGCTGGGCCCGTGGGAGTAAGCAGGCCCTTACAACTGATGAAAACCACGCTGCTGAAAAAATTGTCAAAACTGATTAATTCTGGAGCTTTGGGAATCGCAGTCAGGAATCTAGGTGTCCAAGCATCCCTGGGAATTTTTGGAAAGGATGTTTGTGGTCACTGATTAGGAACAGCACAGGAATCTCTGTGTAAGCAACCCATTTCCTAACCCAGGAGAAAACTGCAAGAACCGAAACCTTCCACAAAAATCATGTACTGTACTTGCACAATTGAGGCCTTATTTGAAAATGATACTTAGCTGACTCCATCAGTGCTGTGGTCAGAAATTCCCCCATATTACTAACATTGTATGTCTGGAAACTTCTGAACCCTATGGAGTAACAAAGTACCAGATTCAATTGCACCTGCCTGCTTCCCTGCCCCCCTCCCCCCACTAACCCTGCCACCTCCCCCATGTCTCTGCTGGCACAGTGGAGTCATGGAGACTCCAGGTGCCTTCGTAAAGGCAGGTGGGAGCTGGATCTGGAAGTTCCCCCACCGACCCCTCCCCCCCATTTCTGACACTTCCCTATTTTCACCAAAGGTCAGGGAATGGGGGGCGGGAGTGGCTCCCGCCTGTGGGAATTCCAAACTCAGCAGGGCCATTTGAACTCCGCGCTGTATTCATACAGACCCCGTTTTTGCTTGAGCAAGGGCCTTATCCCGTAATGTGGGAGTGAACAATCTTTAGAGAAGTCATAAGTGCTCTTGAAAGATAAAGTCTGCAGAACTGTCAAGCTGTCAAGTTATTTAACTGGCCAGCCCTTTAAAAATGGAAAAAAAATAACGGCCTGTTTGTGTCTGTGAGAGTTGAATAAAATCTGTTCTAGCAGTTTCAATAGCCTTTTGTTGACATAACCCTGAATGCTATCATTGGAGCATTATTAACCCTTGGCTGCTTTCTACAACCAATCATTAACACAGTGGGAGGGAATGGGGTGTTGTGAGGTCACAATTTGATTGATAACTCAAAGAGGTGATTAATAGATTAGCTATCTTTGATATAGGGTTATTGATACAAGTCTGATTGTTTTGATAAAGAATTAAGTTGTTGAAGGGTGGATTTTAAGGAGAGTTTCAATGGGAGAGAGCAAGTTGCAGAGTTGAAGAGAGTTAGGAGGTCACCGCATGGACGTGTGTCCACAGCAGGAGGAGGCAGGTTCAACTGAGTTCCCCAGCGCTCAGAGGACTGCTGGGGATCAGGCACCTGTGATGTTTAAGCCACATGACAAGCCCCTGGATTCAGCCTTCCAACTTATTGTGGAGAGTCAGCAGAGCTGTTGAAAGCCCTCAACAGAGTCATGCGAGTTGGAAGACTGTATCCGCCTTTTCTCTGTGCGATATGGAGGTCTCCATGGAAGGATGATGAATACCATGGAGACCCTGGTTCAGCAGAATGCGGAGATATGCGAAGACCTGCACTCCACTGCAGTAGCCATGGGTGAGTTCCTGCAGTGGCAACATGAGAGGCAAAAGGGGCACCTCAACATGTCCCCAGGTGCTCCTTCCCCTCAAAGGGTCAGGCCCAGGCCTTTGAAAGGAGGAGGAGCAGCAGCTGGACACCCCTGGGCCATCCACTCAGGAATCTCAGGCTGTGCTTTCCCTCCGAGCCCCCTTTGCCTGTGATCCCTTCAAACTCGTCCTCTGTCACCGCAGAGGGAACTGCTGCCCACAGGAGGACAGTCAAAGCATCTGGGGCCCTCAAGGCCTGAGCTCTCCAGAGGACTCAAGCCGCAATCATCAGAGGCAATGGGGTCAACCATCGCACAAACTGTCTCCACCCCTGCTGCGGATGTCAGGGCAGCACCTAGAAGTGGTAGGCATAGAAAAGTTAAGAATTTCTGATCACAGGTGGTTGTACGGGTGAACACATTTTGTCATTTTATAATCTGAAATTATATTCACCTTTACTGAATAATGTGTAATGGTGACTTTCAGCTTCTTTTACAGGCTTCACGAGTCCTTTCCCTTGCATAATGCGCCCACCCACCGTCCCCCCTCCCAAACCACTAACATTTCAGCAGCATGAAGCCGGCCCATGAGATTCTGGAGGGAGCAGTGTGTGTGTGCGGCAGGGCCTTTCGGAGCCTCGTGCAATCATTCTCCCATGCATGTGGATCCTTCCCACATCACACTCACCTCAATGTCCTGAACGTTTTCAATGCTGCCTGCTGAGGTTCACTTTCAGTTGTCCATCTGAGCTGACCTGCATCTCCGCCCACCCACTGCTCTCACTCCCATGCAGCACCTGTTCTCACCCACCATGAGGCTCTGCTCACTTTCGATATTAGAAGCATGGTGCTGGTAAAGTTTGTCTTCAGCTCCCCCATCATTTCCTCTCGCCTAGTCATCCATGTTCTTTTCCCCATCACTGCCGAGCCCCCTGGCATCACCTTCCACCTCTACATCATCACCTACCAGCCAGAACGCTTTTCTTTCCAGGATGTCCAGGTGAATGTGCACATTCTCTACCTTCCTGAGAATCCCACCCCCATCCATACTGATCTCCCTGACCTCCTCCTCCCACCCCCCCCAGGGTTTGTGTCTGCTTCCAAATTTCCACCAACCACTCTCGCTGCCCCTTCTTCTGCTACAGCCGCACCCTCAGCCTCCCACCTTACCACCTCCCTCTGCCCTCTCACATTCTCACCATTCCCTCCTACCATGCCCACCTTCATTTTGCTCACCAGGAAGCAGTCATCAACCCCACAGACTCCTTCCTTGCATGTTCACCTGCACATCCCCCCGCACCCCCTCTCCTTCCTCCTTCCTCCACCCTTACTCCTTCCACATGCAAACTCCTTCCTTCCTGTGGACTCCCTCTGCTCTGTGGACTCCTTCCTCCACCCAGATTCCCTCCTCCCCCTGGACTCTTTTCCCCCTCCAAACTCCTTCCTTCACCTGAAGTCCTTCCCCTTTCTGAACTCCTTCCTCCCCTTGGACTTTTGCCTCTTCCAAACTCCTTCACCCCTCTGAACTCCTTCCTCCCTCCGAACCCCTTCCCTTACACCTTTCTCCCCCTTACACCTACCTCCTCAGTCACTGCATTCTGCCCTGTTACATCCTCCTCCTCCCATACTCCCTACCCCCCACAACTTTGCCAACCCCCTACACCCGACACCTTCGTTCCCCCACTCCCAACCTCATCTCGTCCCGATATACCTTCCTCTCCCAGTCAAACCTGGACCTTCCCCTCCACTACCTCGACGATCACCCATAGCAGACCATGGTCAAGACACTGATGTCCCGAAGCAGATCCCAGACATCAGTGGTGACCTTCCAACTTCTGTGAGCTGCTTCCCAGTGGAGCTAGGTCCATCAGGATCCACCCAGCATACGATGCACATGTTCCTCCAGGATCCTCTAGCTGTCAGGCTCCAGCATCTTCTGCTCCTCAGATGTCCGCAATGTGAGCAAGGCCCTGACAATAAATCCCGACTTCTGCATGTCAGACCTGTCAAGGTGTGTTCTGCACTGTCCTGTTTTCCTGCCAACATGGGCGGTAAATTTGATGCGGGGGGGGGGGATGATTCCGGTGAGCTGGGCTTATAATTAGTTGCAGATGTATTAAAATAACGTTCCTGCATCTGGTGGCGGGAAACGCAGCCCATTGTTGATGGGTGGAGCAGATGATCGCAAACTGCTTCACGACATTGTGAAACCGATTTTGGCCTTCCCGCCATATTGTCCGCTCATGCCCACCATGAAGCCTGACACCAACGAGGATGGAAAATTCCCCCCAAAGATAACTGGCATGTCCATGGCAGACACATCTGACTAACAGTGCCAGCCTGCCCTGGAAAACACTAGAGTTAGAGAGGTGAGCATTGGATCACTTGGCCACTTCGACCAGCCAGTGAACATGAGAAATATATTTGCCTTTGAACTGATTCTCGTGACGTCTGTCCTCTTGAGGAATATGAAAACTCATTATTCGTGAGCAATGCAGATGTCATACATCCTGCCTCATTTGGAAAGAGCATAAGCATCACTTTATTATCATCATCTGGGGATTCATTTGTAACCAGATTATATGAGTGTACATGTGGATCATTCATTATTCATTAAGTTTTCTATTCCTCTTTCTCTTAGTTCCCTCTGCAACAAGGCAAGTGTGGGTTGGAGTATTGGCGATACAATGTCATGACTGTCCCTGACACATGCTCCCATTGAGTGCACCTCCTTCGCTGGGAGGGAGAGATATGAGATGAACCCAACAGATCCCTGCTTTACTAGGCACTGTATTATCCCGGAAAGCTTAGCTAAACCTGACTCTGGTTCATTCTTCATCTAGTTTCCAGTTTCTCTAATTATTGCCCCGGTTCAGGGGCCCATCATGGCTGTGACATCTTGTTTGATGTGGCACGTCGGAGTGGAGGTCTCGAGCTTTCTGTCAAGGACCTCTTTGTCACTCTTGCATGGTGTTGTGTTGATGACAGAGTTTTGAGGAAAAGTCTGGCTCTGGGGTTATCAACTCTGGTTGGACATATTCCTGGAGGTATCGCCACATGAACACCCGTCTCCAACTGCCCCAACCCTGTGCTCTGACCATTGGTCACCAACACAACCATCTTCACGTTTAGGCTCAATTGGATGATTCTTGACTGCCAGTCAGTGTTCCTCAACACCAAACATCTCTCATTTTTAGAAGTAATAAACAAAAGTGTTCAAATAAAATGAAAAATAATTAATTTTTCTCTAGTTACTGCAAGTATAGTCCAGGGGGTTAATGTTTAATATCTTTAAGTGTCCAGGACAATCCTGGAGGATCGGAAACCCCATCTAGGTCCCAGTAGAGCCCGAGGCTCATAGTCTTTTCATGCAAGTCAGGCAACTGCCAAGATGATCCTGTCAAGTCGATTTATATTGTTTTGGAACAATCTAACCTAGGTGGCTCAATAAGAGAGACTGGTGGCCTATGGGGTGTGATAACTCTGAGTTGCCTTCCTGCTGTCATCTGCCTTCTTCCTCAGTTTCCTCTGTAGTTATTGAGCCGCAGAACTTGTGTCATTATTCCAAGAGTTCAAGTCACTGACTGCTTGTCCCTTTGCACGCAGTTCAGAAGCTAATGGACGTTATCTGCCTCGCTCCTTAGTGGAAATGACTTTCAGAAGAAGCCTGGAATTAAAGTCAGGGGGTGATTTTTTCTCATTATTGTGCTGAGATAAACACTTTTGGCCCAGACAAAGGTTTTTATTCTTTGAGCTTGCTTTTAGATACTTTGAAGTTAATTGTTTTTTGGTGGAATGGTGCATGCATAATTAGTAACAATAAGGCCGGAGTTTGAAAGGTTAGAAATTCAAACTTTAGAGGTGAGGTCTTATTTTAAAAAGACTTGGTAGTGTGATTTAAAATTTTTAACTTGCCAGGAGTGGGGCAGCCCTGTAACACACAAGAAAGTCGGAAGCCAGTGTTGTTTAGGAGTCTTAATGTGACATTCCCCATCCAGAAGTCCTTTCTTTTTCATATCACCATAGCTGCTTACAGTGATTCTCTTCATTCTCCCAATGGCTCATTAATCCTTCTTTTTCTTAGGCAGCCCCTCAGGATCGAGGATGACTTGCTTCCACTCGGTTCTATGGGTTCTGAGATGGCTGACGGGTCCGGCGTGTGATCTGCAGTTGTGACACATGCAAAACATGTGGTGCTTGAAGGGCTGGGTAGACGAGTTATTGGGATGTTTTTGTGCTCCCTCTGACAGCTCAACTTTGCCTCTGCACCTTCCTGCTGAAGCCTTTCAATCTGCTCAGTGCCTTCCCGAATAAGCCTTCTCCATTTTGGTCTGTCACAAGCTGGGGTCTCCCGTGAGTTGACGGGAGATGTTTTATCTCTTCAGGGATATTTGAGGACATCCCTAAAGCATTTCCACTGCCCTCCTGGGAGTCGCCTGCAGTTGTTTAGGGAATCTGGTGTCAGGCATATGGACAATGTGCGCCACCCAGTGGAGCTGGTTTTGAGTGATAAGCACCTCGATGATGGGTGAGTTGGTTTGGGAGAGGACACTGCCGTTGGATTGCTTTTCTTGCCACGAGATTTGGAGGATCTTACGAAGGTATTGCTGATTGTACTTCTTCAGTGCTTTGAGGTACCTGCTTAGGTCATCCAAGTCACTGAAGCATATAGGAGTGCAGGGATCACTGCTGCCTGGTATAACGCATCCTCAGTCTCGGGTTTGAGATCCTGGTCCTCAAATACTTTTTTCCTCAGTTGGCCAAAGGCTGAGCTGGCACCTTAGATGTGATGATGAATTTTGTCATCTATGTCAGCCTTTGTAAACAGGAGGCTTCCAAGACAGGGAAAGTAGTACATGTTTTCCAGGATCTTGCTGTTGGTGTTAATTGAGGGGGGGGGTATTGATGTTGGAGCTGGTTGGAAGAGGACCTTAGTTTACTGGGTGTTTGGTGAAAGGCCCATTTTCTCTTATTCTTCAGAGAAGGAGTCGACAGTGACCTGGAGCTCAGTTTCTGAGCGAGAGCGCACACAATCATCATCTACACACTGAAGTCAATGGCTGAGGTGGACTGGTTTGATTTTGGGTTGAAGGTGGTGTAGGTTGAACAGTTTCCCCATCTGTTCTGTAGATTATCTCCAGGTCTGTGGGGAATTTGCTGGAGGTGAGGTGCAGTATTGCAGTGAGTAAAATGGAGAAGAGGGTTGGTACAATGACACAGCCTTGTCTGACCCGAGTTTTTACTGAGATAGGGTTTATGGTGGTTTCATTGGTGAGGATCACGGCTTGCATGTCATCATGGAGTAGGCGAAGAATGGTGACAAATTTCTGATGCAGCCAGAGGAGGATACTCCATTTGCAGAGGATGCTCCATAAGCCTTTAGGTTGACATCTACAGCTTTTATGAAGTCGAGCAAGGCCATGTGTAGAAGTTGGTGCTGTTCATTGCTTTTTTCTTGGATTTGTCGTGCAGTGAATATCATGTCTGTGGTGCCTCTCGATGGGCAAAATCCGCCTTATCTGATCTATCATCTCAATCAGTGGAACCCCCAAACAACCCAGGCAACAGAAACTATGCTGCAAGAAGAGTAACATCGAGGGCCTTAAAGATCCCATCAAGGCAATCGTTGGCATCTCAGTCGGCACCTTACTGCCAACCTCTCAACCTCCAGTCACCAGGAGCTACAGTGTGCCCACAGAGACCACCATAATAAGCACCCGTGAAGAGGTTCTTGGACCAGGGAATATCGTGACCGGCTTGATGAAAATGACCAAGCGATACCGGGCCTTACTGAGCATGAGCGCAGTGCTTTCACAGACTGGAAACTTCACCACAGCGCAAGAGAAAAGCAGCTGCCCTACAGGTGTCTGAAGGCAGCGGCACAGCAAAAAACCAGCGACATAAAGAACAAATGGTGGGTAGAAAGAGCACTCGAGATCCAACAGTTGATGGACACCAATGACATGCTCAGTTTCTTCAGCACTGTCAAGCCCATTCATGGCCCTAGCAGCCAAGGATCCTGCTGAGAACTAAGCATGGAGGGGAGCCCACCAAAGACAGGAGGGGCAGTCAGTTCTCATCAGAAAGAACATTTGGAAGTACTCCTCAACTGAGATTCTGTCTTTGAACATACAAACATATGAAATAGGAGCAGGAGTAGGCCATTCGGCCCCTCGAGCCTGCTCTGCCGTTCATTAAGATCATGTTTGATCAGTTGGTGTTTCAAATTCCACATTCCCATCTACCCCTGATAACCTTTAATTTCCTTGCCTAACAAGAATCAATCTACAATAAAGGCAAAATACTGCGGATGCTGGAAATCTGAAACAGAAACAAAAAATGCTGGAAAAACTCAGCAGGTTTGACAGCATCTGTAGAGAGAATGACAGAGTTAACATTTCAAGTCCGTATGATTCTTCTTCAGAGTTGAATCAATCTACCTCTGCCTTAAAAATATTCAATGTCCCCACCTCTACTGCATTCTGAGGCAGAGTTCCAGAGTCGCATAACCCTCTGAAGGAAAATCATTCTGCTCATCTCTGTGCTAAAAGGGCGACCCCTTATTTTAAAACAATGTCCCCTAGTTCTGGAATCACTGACCAGAGGAAACATCCTTTCGTGTCCACCTTGTCAATACCGTTCAGATCTTGTATACTTCAATCAAGTCACCCCTCACTCTTCTAAATTCCAGTGGAAACAAACCCGGTCTGTCCAACCTTTCCTCAAAAAACAACAGACTCATTCCAGGTATCAATCCTATATCTTGAATGTCCTCAACTTCATTCCTCAATATCCCATTTGGCTCAGTCTCATCACTACCTGAGTCTGGAACAAAGTCAACAAAGCCATCTGACAGCTGAAAATCACAAAGCCCCTGGAATCACGGCTGAAATCTTGAAACATGATGGAGATACATTCCTGGCACAGCTGTACAACCTCATTTCCCTCATCTGGGAAGAAGAATGCAGGCTGGGGGATCTTGGGGAGGCTGTGATCGTGATTATATTCAAGAAAGAAGAGAAGTCTGATTGCATTAACTACAGAGGAGTCTCCCTGCTGTCAGAAAGGGACGATTGTTGGAAGAACCTTCCTCAACCACCTGCTCACGACGGTCAAAGAATATTGATTCTCTGAGTAAGTTGTCCAGTTTAGGAAGGTTGCAGGTGCAATTGCTGGTCTGACTGACAGCAGAGTTGCAGAAAAACCATTATAGATGATCCACAGGGTTAGAGAGAGGTAAAGTCAGGTATGATTGTACGGGATTTCTGGGTTTGTTGTGTGTGACTTCAGATATTGACAGTGATTTCTCCCAAGATTAAATAGTTGAGGTTCACATCTGAATAATGGCCAACTGAGCAAGGTGTAGCAAATGGTTTAAGCTGGCATGTAGGTTGAAAAAAGCATCGTTCCTTTATTCCAGTAGCATAAAAAAACTATGTAAACTGTCAAGAGAAAGCGTAACTCCAAGGAACAACTATTTACAGAAAATATTCACTGCTAATGTTCCAGATCTCTGTCCTAGTTAGGCCTTGGCTCCTCAGTGCTCACCAGGTTTGTTCAGGCTTGTCCTACTGCCCAGCTCTTGGCTGCAGTCCTCTTCCCCTCTCCTTGAGGCTTCTCAGACTCCGGGGTGCTGCCAGTCGGTCTGACTAGGTCCCTATTCTCATTCGTGGCTCTTCAGCCACTCTCTCAAGGGCTTCAGGCTGCCCTGGATTCCTGCACACTGCCACTCACAAGTCCTGGCTGCTTTTTCCCTCATCTCACGGCATCTGGCTTCGCCATCAGCTTGTCAAAGACACCGCTCTCTGCAGGGAGGGGCCCACAGGAGCCAACCAGTTTCCCTAATCAGTGCACACTCCAACATTGCCACCTGTTGCCAGAGGCCCTGGTACAAAAGTATCCAAGAGGTGTGACTGCCCAAAAAACTGTCTTGACACAAAGAGTAAACGACATCAGGGAAGGGAACTAAAGCAGTTTTCTTATTTTTAGTGTCAAACCATAGAAACACATCTCAGTTTGGTCACTGAGGCGTCCAAACAATTGCCTAAAAAGAAAATGTCAGTTGGTGGTTGGGCTGTGCAGTGGCTGAGCGATCTACCAGGACACATGCCTTAGGCTCAGTTTTGCACAAATTGACTGAAGGGCTCCCATTTTTGAAAAGGGCAGAAATAAAATGAGTGAGTTTAGAAAGTTTCACAGTTCCTGCAGCTCACTTGACCATGAAGCAGCACTAAGAAAGAGCACAAGGATCAGCCACATTGTGAATGGAAATTTCACCCTGGCCCAATGTGGGGGAGGGGTTCGTCTGAGGCAGAGGCAGTGTCGAGGGAGCTTTATACTACCTGAAACATACTTTGAACCGGAGCTAATGGTGCTTGATGAGTGGCAATGGGTTCTTGCCCTCAGCAGCAGCACCCTTCACACAAAAATTTACACATTAACAACTCAAGATCTGAAACTATTACTGATTCTGTGTTTGTGGAGGCGGGGGCGGGTCGGGAGTCTGGATAAACATAAACTCAGTGCTTTACTTGCTGTTTCTCTGGGAATCTACAGTTTAGAATTTTGCACCAAACTCATTGTTTACTTAGCTTCCAGTAAAAGTGCAGGAACTGCCTTATCTTCTGGAGAGCTGTGATTATTCCAACTGGGAACCATTCCATACTGATCTTTCAGACAGTGCTGTGGTTGACATTTAATCTTTTGCTCATACTTAAATTGGCTGAAGTGGTACGCTATAAAAAAAACTCAGCCAATAAATAAAACTTCCAAACCTCCAACCTTCTGCATTGCCCAAGAAGTACAACTGGATCTGTCATCTCCCAAATCAAAAGAGGACTTCCTGTCACTTTGTAGTGATTATCTTGCAGAAATTGCTGTACATTCCAACGTTCAGTTCTTTGTGATCGTTCAAGCCTTACTTCCTTCCATTGGACAGCCTGGCTCCCTTCAAAGTGAGGGGGGTGGGGGGGAGGAGGGGCAGCAGTGAAAAGTGCAAGTTATGTCTTTATTGGGTGTGATTTTAAAATAACTAGGTTTAAACGGGAGGTTGCCTTCTCTTTGGATCCAAATTGGGAGATGCAGACACTCAATTTGTGGGGAAGAAAGTTAACATGGGATTCCACCTGATGTTAAGGGTATAAGGCTTGACAGACATGTAATTTCTTGGCTATCCCAGGGACTGTGATTTGATTCCTATCTATTGACTTCATTATAAAGTGTGGTTTGAGGTCGGCGTCGATATCAAGGAGCAAGACACTTGCTCTGATGCCTAATTCAGTGGAAGCTGGTGCTTGATACCATCTTCAAGGAATGAGCTTCAACTTCAAAGGGAATACATTCTTATAACAGGGGGAACTTCCTTACTGTGGACATCAGAAACTTCACTGGGTTGTAATCTAGTTTAACTGGATCCCACCTCATTTTCTCTGCATCCCCACCACCACCCCACCTGAATATTGGGTGAGACAAAAAGGAACGTTCATTTTCAAGTATTAATTCCAGAGGCTGAATTGAGTTATTGAGCTAGAAGTATTCTGAAAAGTTTGCACTTATCAAAAGGCCTGTGAATAAAGATGATCATGTTCAAATACGCAAAGCTGAGAGAATAGTTAGAAACAGGTCATTTGCAGTGATTGAGGAGAAGGTATGTGATCAAATGAAAGAGGTTTAAAACAGAATAAGAAAACTTCATTACACTGAGGGTAGTGAGGCTGTGGCACCAACTACCAGAGTTAATGATTGACACAGGGAGCGGGCCAAGCTATTAACCTAGCACTTCATCCCAGTTATTACCGAACTTGGAGCCACTGACTGATTATGTGAAAGACCTTGTTGTGTTACATTGCAATGGAATTACTCTCCAAAAGCCAGACTCAGTCAGCATGAGATATGAACTGTGAATATTTGAAGAATGCTCATTAGGCCCTGTGTTTGTTTTTTTATATATTCTTTGATGTGACGTGGGTATCAGTGGCAAGGCCAGCATTTGTTTCCCATCACTAATTGCCCTTGAACTGAGTGGCTTCCTAGGCTATTTCAGAGGGCACTTATGAGTCAACTGCATTGCTGTGGATCTGGAGTCACATGTAGGCTAGACCAGGTGAGGGTGGCACGAAAGTGAACCAGATGGTTTTTACAACAATTGATGATGGCTTCATGATCACCATCACTAAGGCTAATTTATGTTCCAGATTTATTAGCTGAATTTAAATTCCACTAGCTGCTGTGGTGGGGTTTGAACCCATGTCCCCAGTGTATGAACTTGGGCCTCTGGATTACTAGCCTGGTGGCATTACCACTAAGCCATCATCTCCCCCAAGTTGTACTCATGAGTGTTTCAATGTTAGCCCCAGGGGATCTCTAAGGTAAGGATATGTGAGATGGAATGAGCTGCATTGCTGGAGTGATATTTCAGGTTGTATCCTTCAAGCATTTGATGTCTGTAGTTATACGTCTGCTAAGTGCTGTGTCGTGCTGGATGTTGAACCTTTATGAAGCTGTCTTTGGCCTGATTTTTTTGTTGCTGTTCTCCAGTTAAATAGGGAAGGTTAAAGCCACTGAAAAACAACAATATGGTTGAGAATAAAGCTCTAACCTTTGGTCATTGCCCATCCACCATAAGCCAGGCCAAATTTCCATTCGTAGCTATGCCACTGGGGGCTATGAAGATAAAAATCTAAATGTTTTGTAAATGCTTTATCATTAACAATGAACTTGGCTGTCCTTCTCATTTCCTTATGCTTGTCCTTGCCCTCACACAAATACACCCGACATCACCCATACACCTCTGACCAGAGTCACACCACTTCTACTTTCTAACTGTCCTCTTCATGACCATATTCTCCACATTGTGCCCTTCACTTCATGCCTTTTCAGGCTTAGGTTAAGAATTCACCATGTGAGGATCCCTAGCAGAGGAGCAGATCTCTGAGATAGAAGCAGAAAATGCTGGAAAAACTCAGCAGGTCTAGCAGCATCTGTGGAGAGGAATACAGAGTTAACGTTTCAAGTCTGTCTGGGTCCTAACAAAACGTTAACCTTGTTTCTCTGTCCACAGATGCTGTCAGACCTGCTGAGTTTTCCCTGCATTTTCTGCTTCTATTTCCAATTTCCAGCATCCGCAGTATTTTGCTTTTATCTTAGCAGATCTCTGAGGTTTGGTGGGATGGTGTTTCTGCATGAATCTGGGATTAACCATCTCTTGCTCTGCCTCAGCTCATCTGCTGCAAAAACTCACAACTGTGTCTTTGTTACCTCTAAACTTGACTATTCCAATGCTCTTTTTGCCAGCTACCCATCTTTCACTTTCTCTATCACAGCTGCCCACATCCTAACTCGCATCAAGTCCCGTTCACCCTTCACCCCTATGCTCACTGACCTATATTGGATCCTTATCCACCAACACCTCGACTTCTAAGTTCTCACCCTTGTGTTCAAATTCTTCCATGGCCTCACCCCTCCCTATAGCTGTAACCTCCTCCAGCTCCATAACCTTCTGGGAATTCTGTGCTTGTCCAACATTGGCCTCTTGTGCAGCACTGATTTTCTTCACAGCACCATCGGTAGCCATGCCTTCAGCTGCCCAGATCTTAGGAACATAGGAATTAGAAAGGAGTAAGCCCTTCAGCCCTTCGAGCCTGCTCCACCATTCAACAAGATCATAGCTGATCTAGTTGTGGTCCCAGCTGCACTTTACTATTTGACCCCATAACCCTTGACTCCCTTGCCTACCTTAAGCTCCTGCATTCCCCCTCTAAAATTCTCTATTTCTCCCATCCCCTTTAAGGCATTCCTTAAATACTAACTCTTTGTCCAAGCTTTTAGTCATGCACCCTAATATCACTCTCTTTGGCTCAGTGTAAATTTTGTTTGTTCTTCTCCAGGTTTAATGGACAAGAATTGCCCATGTCCATTCTGAAGTGGTGTCAGATGTGGCCCAGTGGTAGTGCCCTCACCCCTGAGTCGGAAGGTCATAGCATTAAGTCCCACTCGCAAGGTGCGAACACCTAATCTAGGCTGAAATTCCAGTGCAGTACTGAGCGAGTGCTGCACTGTTGGAGGTGCTGTCTTTCAGATGAAATGTTACATTGAGAGTCCTATCTGCCATTTCAAGTGTATGTCTTACAGAGTGTACAATCTTGTGGGGCTATTTTGGAGAAGAGCAGGGCAGTTCCTATAGAATTCTTGCCCAATTTTATCCCTCAGCTAACTGAACAAATATGTAACCCTTACCACACTGCTGTTTGTGCTGTGCACAAATTGGCTGTGCTTTTCCTACATTACAACAGCGTTTGCACTTCAAGTTTTTAATTGGCTGTAATGTGCTTTGGGACAACTTGGGGTCATGGAAGGTGCTATAGAAATGCAAGTCTTTCTATTCAATGAAGGCCTGGAGGTGTCCTTCAATCCAGGCGCACATTCTGGAGCATTTTAAGTAATTGATGTGGTAACTGGCTGATGATGCTCTGAGTAACCTCACACTGAATGTCTCTGGTTTTGCCTGCTCCCCTTTAGGAGAAAAATGGTACAAGCACCACTTGACGTACAAGATCATAAACTGGCCCAGGTACCTGGAACAAAACCGGATGAAGATGGCAGTGAAAACAGCTTTCGAGCTGTGGAGCAACGTATCACCCCTGACCTTCTGGGAGGTGATGGACGGCCCTGCGGATATCCGCTTGGCGTTCTACCATGGCGAGCACAATGATGGAATTGGCAATGCTTTCGATGGACCAGGTGCTGACTGCTGTCTCATCGTAAGATTTTTATTTAACATGCAATCTTACTTAGTGTTCGGGTTCCGGTCAGGAACCACAACCAGCAGGGAGAGGCGGAGAAAGTTTTCATGCAGAGTTTCTATGATCTGGAATGCACTGCTTGAAGGGCGGTGGAAGCAACTTCAATAGGAACTTTCAAGGTAGCAATTGGTTATATACTTGAAAAGGAAAATAAAATGCTGGGCTGTGGGGAAAGAGTAGGGAGGAGTGGGGTTAATTGGATAGCGCTTTCAAAAAGCTAACACAGGCCAAATGGCCTTCCTGCTGTGCTGTCTGATTCTATGAGCTGATTCATTAGGCTCACTCTGTTGCTATCTCAACCCTAAACAAAGTGGTTCTCCGGGACTGTTTGAAGAAGTTGACCTCAGTGTTTCCCGGAAAAGAGATTCCTCTGTTTGCTATCTAGTAACCCTCTGAAAGCTCGTGTGTCAATGTCAGGAGAGGAGACTCATCTTTGATGCCCTTCACAGTCAAACAGCTTGCCTACACTCACTGTCTAGGTCAACAGATGAAGTTGGGGTAAGGTATAAAATGTTTACCAGTACTTGTACCTGAACAAAAGCATGTTCCTTCAGCTGAGGTCGGAGGGGAATTGGGTAAAACATCTATTCAGGCCTTTATCGGATGAATGTAAAGACTGGAACCAAACTGGGCAAAAGTCTAAGTGCACCTTTTTAATATTTTAGCCACTGGGATACAATGCAACTCTATGGTTGTGAAATTCTGTTTACCTCTTACTGTTATCACTAAAACTGCGGGTAAGATGGGTTTGAGGTGATATTAAGAAGATTATTTAAGAAGATAGGAAGAAATGTGAAGCTTATATGAAAGCTTACTGAGGCCTTAGTTAGGCTACTGTCTGCAGTTTTGGGCTTCACACAATAGGACAAATATTGAGGCTTTCAAGAGTGTACTGTGCAGGTTCATTAGGAGGCTACTTGGCATGAAGAAATAGAGACACAAGTGGGCAGTTTTCATTGGAACAATGCAGATGAGAGGCTGATTTGATTTAAAATTATAAAAGGAACTTTTACTGAGGTTCCAGCTGGGAAATGGCAGATGCTGGGATACAATCAACCCCCTATATCAACGTCCAACAGTTGAATGGGTGGGTGGACCAAAAGATGCAGGAGTGTGCAAACAGGGCAAGTGAGTAACATCAGAACTAGTGGCTCATGTGGAGGATAAACAGCAATATGGACTGATTAGGCCGAATGACCAGTTTCTGTGTGGGCACAACATTAAAGCACCTTGGGTCAGAAGGGTTAAACTATGGGGACTGGTTGAATAGACTAGGATCCCCTGAGTATAGAAAAATAAGAGGACATCTAAATATGATAAGGTATTTTAAGGATTTGATTGGATGGAGAGAGAGAGAAACCATTTCCTCTGGTGGTGGGGGTACGATGACGTGGGGGGCCGGGTGGGGGTTGGGGGGGCCAGATTGCAGGGGTTGAATGGCCTCCTCCTGCTCCTATTGGCTTAAATATGGTTTCTTATCCCATGGTGCATTAGAATCAATGGATTGTGAACCTAAGGTGTGGTGTTGCGCAGTTTCTCACAGTAAATCTTTGCCCAAGATCTAATCTCCTGACCCAGGATAATTATCTGTTGAGATTCCTATTGAAGAGTTCAGCTACATGGGTATTTAATGTCATGACAATTCTCCAACCTGCATTCCCTTTGATTAATTGCTCCTCTGCTGATGTAGTGAATTTAGCCACAGTTATTCCTAACATTCACCTCTCTAATCATAATTGTGACTCCCCTTGTATCTGGTCCTGCCATCAGAACATCACCATAAGTGCGCTCAAACTCCATTTACAGGCAGCCCCTGACATAGAGCTTCAAACTGGTTTTGAACAACATCTCTGCCTTAATGCTTAGAATGCCAGATACTGACCTGACTGACCCAATCCTCCATCCATCTCTTAAAGAACTGACTCAATCCCTCCATCCATGGCTTAGAAAACTGACCCGATCCCTCCATCCATCCCTTACAAAACTGACCCGATCCCTCCATCCATCCCTTACAAAACTGACCCGATCCCTCCATCCATCCCTTACAAAACTGACCCGATCCCTCCATTCATCCCTTACAAAACTGACCCGATCCCTCCATCCATCCCTTACAAAACTGACCCGATCCCTCCATCCATCCCTTACAAAACTGACCCGATCCCTCCATCCATCCCTTGGAAAACTGACCCGATCCCGTCACCCATCCCTTACAAAACTGACCTGATCCCTCCATCCATCCCTTACAAAACTGACCCGATCCCTCCATCCATCCCTTACAAAACTGACCCGATCCCTCCATCCATCCCTTACAAAACTGACCTGATCCCTCCATCCATCCCTTAGAAAACTGACCCCATCCCTCCATCCAACATTGAAAGAACTGACCTGATCCCTCCATCCGTCCAGTAGAAATCTGACCTGATCCCTCCATCCATCCCTTAGAAAACTGACTCCATCCCTCCATCCATCCATGTAGAACTGACCCAATCCCTCCATCCAACACTGAGAGAACTGACCTGACCTCCAGCAGATGAGAGAGGGGTATATGTAAGGGTCAGCAGTGAAGTTCCCTGTAATTACTTTGTGGAGTGTGTAGGTGATTTATTTAAGTGCACATTCCCTTTAAATATTTTTTGCATGGCAGTGCCCGCACAGTGTTTTAAAGAGAAACTCTTGTGTGCAGCCTGTATAGGGACTTTTGTGTGGTTTAGAGGCATCATTGTTCAGTGGGCATCAGAGCTCTCTGGGCAGAATTGAGGAACACAAAAAGATGTAAAACCGAGTGGTGGCCATTTTTTCTAGGCCTCCTGATCGCAGTGATAAAATGATACAGGGTTTCATTTTCTACCTGGGATTTATGTAACCATAATTTAGGGTCAGACAGCATTCTTTCTGTACTGAGTACTGTATGAATTACCATTCATATTATGGGTACCATTGGGCACTGTATGAATTAATTCCTTACATCATCTTATTTAACATTTTTATGACAGTGTTTGGGTTCCTAGCAATTCTTCTCTGTCCTTAGGTTACTCTCCATATCTGTTGCAGGAGGAGCCTTGGCCCACGCCTTCTTCCCCCGAAGAGGAGAAGCCCATTTTGACAATGCTGAGAGGTGGTCTCTAAACCGTGGCAAAGGGAGGAATCTGTTCATCGTCACCGCACATGAGATTGGCCACACCCTGGGCCTCGAGCACTCTCCTGTTAAAAATGCCTTGATGTCTCCATTTTACAAAAAGCTAGGCCGAGACTTCATCCTAAGCTGGGATGACAAGATGGCCATTCAGAAACTGTATGGTAAGCCTGGGATGCATATGATGTACCTACTCTTGTTCTGTCTCATTTAATCTTTAAAACTATCCAACAAGAGGCAGTCAGGAAACCCTAGTGTTTGGCTTCAGTTAAAAACCTAGGTGAAGGGGTGAGATCCATAATATAAGGTGCCAACATGGTTGCAATATTCTTTTTAAAATTCATTCTAAGGACAGGAGTGCCGCTGGCTGGGCCAGCATTTATTGCCCATCCCTAATGGCCCTTGAGAAGGTGGTGGTGAGCTGCCTTCCTGAGCTACTGCAGCCCATGTGGTGTGGGTACACAATGCTTCTTCTGTAGTTTGATACAACTGAGTGGCTTGCTAGGCCACCTCAGAGGGCATTTAAGAATTAACCATATTACTGCATGTCTGGAGTCACACATAGGCCAGGCCAGGTAAAGATGGCAGAATTCCTTGCCTGAAGGACATTAGTGAACCAGATGGGTATTTGTAACGATCCAATAATTTCATGATCATCATTAATGAGACCAGCAATCTATTCCAAATTTATTAATTAATTGAATTTAACTCTGACAGCAGGTTTGGTGGGATTTGAACTTGTCACTGGAGCATTAGTCCAGGCTTTTGGATTATTAGTCTAGTAATGTTACCACTATAGTATGCCACTAACATGTAGGAGCGAGGTAAGCCACGGACAGATGATGACACCAAGCTACAAATTACAGATTGGAGGAAGAACAGAAGATTGATTGAAGTGAGATTGCACAGTTTGAAGGGCTAGGAAAGGATGGCCAGAGTTGTACAATGATCCGTGTTTTTGGCACATGGAAGGGGAAGAACCCACTAAGGTCTAGGCTGGAAAATTTGGAGCTCAGTAGGAACTATAGAGAAAAGCTCGAGGAGTAATCACAGTAGTGTCAAGAAATAGAAAGACGACGAGGGATGCAATGAAGAAAAGGAGGCTGGAAGCTAGAATTAAGAGAAAATTGGAAAGTAGAAGTTTGGCCCAAGATGTTAAAGGCCAAAGTTCAAATTCCAAGGCTTTTCAGTGAAATCCTCTGTGCCACCCAGGGATGGGAAAGGTCGATGGATTGTGGGAGGATTATTGAAAATTGGAGCTTAGAAGCTCCTCTTAGAACTGTTTTGTTATCCCCACAACACAATGGACCTGGAGCCAATGTTAGTCTGCTACTGATTGGTAATGGAGGTGAGTCAGAGAACAGAGATGGGGACAAGGAGGTAATTATTGGATTTATGGGTGAAGGTTAATGAGGCAGTCCTGCTGGGACCTGAGATTCACAGCAAAGCAAATAGTGAACTGCATTGAATCATGTTAGTTCAGCCTGTTTGAGTAAACTGAAGGGAGTGTGCTCTTGACCTTTCCCACAGGTCTTTGCTGAACAGAAGATAGATTTCCTGTCACCTCAAAAATCCTTCGTGTCTTTAGTTACTTCAGAAGCAATTTGAGTTACCATAGATTCTACAAGTTACACACAGGACTGGGGCCAGGGCAATGGAAATCATTATCGATTTCCACCTGTTTAAATCCTTGACAATGAGGTGGCAGGCTGCTGGCCAGCTTCACACATGAGAGGGGAGTGGTCCATCTGATTCTGTGTTTTTTGTTCACTGTAATATTCACAATACTGTCATAAACTGATCCTGAATACCAGAGAGAGAGAGTTGTAATTTTTTTCCCCTTTATTCTTTCATGGGATGTGGACATCGCTGGCAAAACCAACATTTTTTGCCCTTGAACTGAACATATCATAGGACAGTTAAGAGTCAACCACATTGCTATGGATCCAGAGTCACATGTAGGCCAGACTAGCAGATTCCCTCCCTAAATGATGTTTGTGAACCAGATAGGAATTTACAACAATCAGTAGGCTTATGGTGACATTTATATTCTAGATTTTTTAGCTGAGTTTAAATTCCAGTAGCTGCTATTGTGCGATTTGAACCCATGTCCCCAGAGCATTAGCTTGGGCCTCTGGATTATTAGTTCATTGATATTACCACTAGGCCACCATCAAGCACTAATTTAACCAGGATCTCAGTAACCTAAACCCTAAAGATATGAATGGTTTGTAAATCATACCTGGGCCAGCCTGACATAAACTACTCCCATTTTCAACTAAACTAAGTCAGCTTTGCATTAGATAAAGAATCAGTAATAGTCCCCAGTACTGTTGTGCACGCTCCAAGTGGTTCAAATTGAAGCCCAATGATGTTTAACTTGCTTCCTTTGATCACATTATCTTTACAGATATAGATATAATTCGGCCTGGCCTAATTCATCCATCCACAATGACTCCCACCCCTTATTGCCGCATACAATTAGCTCGTATGTGATTCCAAGATTTTTGGTCCACTCCACCATCTGGAAGTCCATTCTATACATAGATTGCTCTGTGTGTTTATGAAAAACAACCTGAGATTAAGCCTAAGTTTACCTTTACTAGCTTTAACTGACATTCCTTGTCCTACCCTCATAATTTAATTGGAAATAACAATCTCGATTTTCCTTTTTCCCATTCCATAAATAAAAAAAAGAACTCGCATTTATATAGCACCTTTATTGACTCCATGATGTCCCAAAGTGATTTTGAGCCAATGAAGTGCTTTTGAAGTGTATTCACTGTTGTAATATAGGTAATCAATTTGTATAAATTCACCTCTCAGCCTAGTTCTTCCCAGGTTGAACAGCTAACACTTGGAATTGCTCCAAGAATTGGCTTCACCTCCCACTGAACCTTTCTCAGCTGGTCAGTAGCAGATGCCCCAGAGAAATGACATCAGTGCCCATGTTTGCCTTTTCTCTAGTTCTCTGCAACATTACACTGAGAGATTGGAAAACCAAGGAAATTCTACCCCGGATTTCTTCAGTATTTCCTCATCTCATGGAGCACTCCCTCAAGTGATTTGAGTACAACAGACTTTCTCTGGTTCCTTCACATAACAAAATTATCAGACCAGGCAGGGGGAGGGGTTCTTTCCCACTGGTGCGCCAATGGCTGTAGCTGATAAGATTTTCAAAACAGCCTGAGAAACATCTGTAATGCAGCTGATAATTACATTTCGATCTGTGCACAACACTGGAGTGTTAAACCGATAACCGTAAAGTTCTTGGGACAGAACTGGTTATATATTCAGACAGGGAAATTTAGAATTGGAACTGCATGCGCTGTTAAACATGGATCCTTCATTATTTACTATTCTCTTCCTAGCAGACTCCCTCTGCTGGTGCAAGTGTGTATGGTAGCCTCAAGTAGACAAAATATACAATGCAATTTTCAATACGCTACAACTTCCAGGCCTTGAGCCCATCTCTAGTGGATATGTTTTGCCAGTATTGGCTGGATTAACGATAAAAAGGACACAAGACAGATTGGAGGGAAAAGCCTCTTGCTGAGGAAGAGCAAGCAATGTGAATTGGTGTAAATTTGCAGAAGAGGGGGGAAGTGCTAATACCATGTAGGTTATTTTAGTCAACCCATGCACAGAGTACAGCATCCAATTTTTGAAAAGGCACAGCAAAAATTTGAAGTAGGTCAACAAGTGGGTTTTAAACCCCAGCATGGCTACTTTGTGCCATTTGTACCCACTGCCAACAATAAAGTAGCACTGGTCAAATCTGTAAAGATTCCTAAACCCTTTGCCTTCCCCTCCAACCAGTTCCCTGAAGACAATTTTGAGGGTATCTGTGAAGGGGCAGGAGCTCACCTGAGAGGGAAAGGCTAAAACACCAGCATTAGTGAGAAGCAGAATTCTCCACAAGTTTAATTCCACCACTGGAACATCCTTGGCTGGCTGGTAAAATAAACTTATTTGGCAATGAAAGATCACATAATGGGAAAACCTGGGCACTGCCAGCCTGTGGTATTTAATCTATAGGGTGTTGGGAGGAGAGGGTAATCAAATACTGAGGGGGCGGGTAGTGGGGGGGATATGAAACTTCCCAATTCATATCCTTGGCATGTGCACCAGAGTGGAAAATCTCCACATAAATTACCAACGATATTTATGGAACAATTATCTTAAAAAAAACTGCAAGGCACCATCTGGATTGGCCCCTGTGAATGGGTTACTGTCTCTTCAGGAATTCCTGAGCTTAGCCACATTCCAGGAGATTAGAGTTAAATTGCTTCTGTATGACTGAGTGAGATGGCAGATTAGACTGAGTTTCTGATAAGGCAGCTCAGTGCTGCAAATTCATGAAGTCTACTTGCAAATGACCTACGCATTAGCCCTAGGTTAACAGGCCTTCTGACTAAAGCTTCTCATAGAAATAGGAACTGTTAAAAATTAGGTATACTAAAATTAGGCTGGTCATTTGTATATTTACCCTTGTGTTTGGCACACTCTCAAGAGGTCTGTTTGGGATCCTGTGGAGACCCAGTGCACTCTGTGACAGTTTGACACGAATCTCCATCTGCTTAATTTCCCAATCCTTAGCACTGTCAGGAAGTGTTGGTTGGCAGCAGTGTCAATGCAACGCGCGGTTGTGCACCTTTCACTGTCAACTGTGGCTCAGTGCTAGCACTCTCTCTCCACTGAGTTGGGAGGTCATGGGTTCAACCCACACTCCAGGGACATGAATCTACTCTGGCACTCTAGTGTAGTACTGAGGGACTGCTTCACTGTCAGCTGAGTGCTATCATTTGGATGAAATGTTGAACTGAGGCCCCAGTCTGCCCTCTCAGGTAAGAGAAGAGATCCTCGGGCAGTATGCGAAGAAGAGTGGAAGAGTTCTTCCTGGTGTCATGAGAAATATTTACCTTTCATCCAAAACAAATGATCTGCTTATTTTATCCCATTGTTGTTTGTGGAAGCTTGCAATGCGCAATTTTGTGCCTCAGTTCCTACATTACAATGGGGGAGATGGTGGCTTAGTGGTAATGTCACGGGACTAGTCATCCAGAGGCCGAGGCTAATGTTCTGGGCACATGGGTTCAAATTCCACCACAATAAGAATCTGAGGGGGCTTGACAGGATGGATGCTGCGAGGATTTTCCCCTTGTGGGGGGATTTTAGAAAAAAATAAGAGGTCACCCATTTCAGACAGAGGTGAGGAGGGATTTCTTCTCTCAGATTGTTGTTAGTCTTTGAATTCTGTACCCCAGAGAGCAGTGGAGGCTGGCTCATTGAATATATTCAAGGCTGAGTTAGGCAGATTTTTGATCAATATGGGAGTTGGGGTTTGTGGGGGACAGACAAGAAAGTGGAGTTAAGGCCACACTGTGGCACCAGTCAGATCAGCCATGATCTTATTGAATGGTGGAGCAGGCTCAAGGGGCTTGGTGGCCTACTCCTTCTCCTATTTCTTATGATCTTACAATCATTTCACATCCATGCTGTCATCTACAAGACCTTGGGATCACCCTAGTCTAACTCTGCAATCCCCTGTACCTTACCCACCTCCTCCATCAAATCCTTCATTCCTTGGGCCCCCTGTGGACACCCCTCCTTTTCCCCTTTCCAGCATGTTACGTGCATGTTGTTAACTGAACACCAGATGGCCTGCTGATGGGAGCAAACCCATTGTAACATTTATGCTCTGAGGAACCCCTTGTATTGTTATTCTTTGAGGGAATATGGTAGAGGATCTGGTAACAAAAGCAGCTAGCTATTGGGGTGTTTGACTGGATATTATCTCTCCCACTCAGTCTCTCCACCTTTAAAAGAACGTTGTCAACCTTGCCATGCTTTCAACTTTGCCTTCAGCCACTCTTCCTGTAGTCTCTTCCTGCTCAGCGTCCATTTCTATTGCACCGTTTTATGAAGTGGCCTGGGATTTTCTTTTGACCTAAGGGTGCTATATAAATGCACATTGCCGTTGCGGTTTGCACTTGCTTTAGCCGATGGTAAATACAGCAGAAACAGTTATGGAGGTAGTTGGGGGTGTGGGTTCTGGTGGATGGGCCCCATCCCTCTCTTCTACTGCTTGACTTCTCGAGAAATCTCTTTGACTTCAGATTTTCAACTGTCACCTTAAGCTCTGCAGTGTCTTAGACAGAGAAGGAATATTGCAAATTTAAGGCAAAGCTGACTGGAGTATATTTTATTTAACTCAATGTTAGCAAAGAGGTTGACAGAAGTAACTTCCATCTCGTGGAGAAGATTTTCTGGTAAAATTAGGAAGAGTTAAACCATAAACATCCTGACGGGAAATTTGTGGCATTTTCTAGCGTCACTGATGCAATCTAGTTGAAGGCCAGGGGTCCTGGCGCCTGTCAGCCTCTTTCCGTTTGGGAATGTGCTGTGGGGTCTTGGGCTGTTATTGTTAACACAGCCCAATCACCATTATCCAGACAGGACTCGGGACACCAACATGTTCTGGTTCAGTGAGAGTTTGGATAAACGGTTGTGAACTAAAATATTAAATTGGGATACATTGGAAATTCTTTAACTACGTGACCGTTTGGATAAAGGAGCATGGGCAATATCATAAGATAGGCCCAAATGGACATGCAAACAATGACTGTAGAGTGGCCTCTTAATAAGCAACAAGTTGGATTTACTTTTTTGCACTTAGTTTAACTGTAATCTATTGAGTTTAACTGTAATCTACTGACTTTCTCTTGTTTACACATGTACTCCATCTCCCTACCTCCACTGCTCTTTACCTGTGTCTGTCTCTATCATCTGAACATCTCTTTCTTCATGTCTCTGTGCATGTGAGTATATTTATCCGCTTCAGACTTTCTGCTCCTCTCAATCCCTCTTGCTGTATCTCACTTTCTGCCTCTGTCCAAATTTCTGCTTCTCCTTTGCTGTCTCTCCCTCTTTCTCTCTCTGCATCTGTCTTCCTATGTCTCTGTCTCTGTGTCTCTCTCAACCTCTCTGCTTCTCTTGCTGTGCAAATCTTTTGCTGCCTTTTGCCTTTCTTATTTACTGCACTTTATCCTCGGTATCATTTTAAGCTTGTCCTCCGTAATTTTTCTTTTTCTTAAACCAAAATGAAGTTTCTGTAGTACACAGCATTAAATAGTGAATGTGAAAGTAAACATGTGATACACACACCCTGACAGATGCATTCACAAGCACACCCCTCCCAACTATATATACACAAACACACACTCGCACACATCAGTATATCTTTGATGATGTTACATTAGCTGCAGCATATAGACAGAGTTCAAATATTACTCCTTTTTTAAAATATACCTATTTTTAAACATGACAAAAGAGTTGAGATCCAAAAAGGCTAAAGGTCAGTCTTCAAACCAGTTTATTCCATGTATTGACTGACTCGGATGGTTGTGCAATAAAGCAGAGATGGAGAGGGGCAGTTTAGTAAAATATTGGGCCTGTAGATCTCTGAAAAAAACCATCAGCATCCTAAAAACTGACACAACAGATGGCCTTAGAGAGTTAAGAGACCTTTGAAGAATTTCAGGAGGAGGATGGTTGTCGGGGAGGTCACATTCCTAAACCACGAGGAGATGCTTTAGAAATGTCATCTGAGATAATGTCTGTCCTTTCCAAACACCCTGTGATAGTTCCAATGACCTGTAGTAAATAAATGCAAGTGCTTTTAATACTGTGCTTCTTGTTCTGTACAAACTCAAAAGTCTGGTCAGTTTAATTGTGCTGCCTTGTCAAACTGCAGGAGAGCGGAGGCTGGTACTGGAAGTGGGATGTAAGGGATGGAGCCGTCAGGAATATGTCTAACCAGGGTTAGTAACCCTACCTCCCGTGAGGCTATGGTGACGGACCAGGATCATCCCTGAGAAAATTCACAGCCCAAAGCTCTTCTAAGTTGTCAACTCTAACTCTGACGGGGGTTGGGAATTCATGGCTGGGTCTCTGGGGCACTAGGATCCCTAACGCATCACCCCCTCGCAACACCTCCTCCACAACCCCATCACCGTTCCCCCAATCCCCCCGCCTACATTCCTCTAACTTGGCCTGGCTTCATTTCAAATGTTAAATATATCTGCTAAATCTGACTGTTGAACACTCCTGATGCAGGAGTTCTTCTTGACTTGAGTGCACATTAGGGATCAGGGGACAGAGGTCAGCATGTACAACTTGAGATTCATGAATGGAGCAAGCTGATCACTAGTACTTTCCCATTGCGTGGATCCCTGCAGTGACAGAGCTGGCTCATAACATTTGCCCCATGGATCATCACTTGGCAACTCTCTCGTCTTGGAGTTAGAAAGCTATTGCCGATCCAGAGCCTTGAACACAAAATCTAGGCTGACATTCCAGTGCAGTACTGAAGGAGTGCAGTACTGTTAGAGGTGCCATATTTCAGATGAGACATTAAACCAAGGACCTGTCTGCTCTCTGAGGTACAGGAACATATGACACTACTCCAAGAAGAGCAGAGCAGTTTTCACCAGTGACCTGGCCAATATTTATCCCTTAACCACATCACTACGACATCTGATCATTACCACTTGGCTGCTCATGGGAACTTGCTGTGTGCAAGTTGGCTGTCCCTTTCCTCCATTACAACAGTCACTGCCCCTCAAAGTACCTCATTGGCTGTTAAGTGCTGCGGGACATAATGAGTTTGTGCAAGGTGCTATATAAATGCAGCACCTTTATTTCTTTTCATTCTGACTATGGGTTGGCATCAAGATTTAGTGGAGCTATTCGACTTATTATTTTAACTTTTATACTTACTTCTGTACATCACTTATAAGAAACAATGCTTAAAATCAAATCACATAAGTCAGAAAGATCCCAGTTGGCATGTGCAATATCCCTGGAGGATCATCCATTCAAGCAGGGAGAGGCAGGTTTGACTCCTGTCTGTGCTGAGAGAACTGGTCCTCAGTAGGGTTAAAATTGGACTCTTAGAAGGAAGGCCTCCCAGGCCTTTGGACTAAGGAAGGTTAAATCAGCCATCATTCTTGGTTCTATCACCATCATAGAACTAGATAGGAATTATGATACAGAGGCTGTTCTATCCACCCAAACCCTGTCAGTATTATTCTCTCATATCTGCTCTATTTCCAAATCCCCTTCTCTCTCTCTCTTTCCTTAATCCACCTAACTAACTTATGCTTCAATGTGGACCTGGCCTCTGCTTCAATCACTAACAGCATTCTACAGCCTCACAACTCTCTGTGTAAAAGGAAAAATCCCCTGTTCATTGTTGTGTTATTGGTTCATTTGATGTCTCAGTGATGAGATCTTGAGACTTGTATGTTTAAACATAAACCATTTACTATTAATCTTTAACAATATACAGATCTCAGTTAATGTCATGTATAATGCTGCTGCCATGCAGGTAGGCTGCTTCCAGAGGGTTCTCTCTAGACTATTACCATGTGGTTCTATATATCATACCGTGGGCAGTGCTATTCTCCAGCCCCATGCTAATCCTTGCTCTACTCTTGTTCACCTCTTGCCAAATCACTCTGAACTTCAGTGCATTGTTTCATTATAACTGATAGTTCAATTGCAGCTTTTTCTGAGGAATATTCAACATCCTTTTTAGCACCTCGTGTTTTTCCGTGGCTACATATTGATAATTCAAGGAGTCTTTCACGGTCGCAACTTCTTAGCGTGCCTTTTCTGCCTGCTATTTTACCTAATTGTACATCTGGTTGAGTTTCCCAACTCCTGCTTTGATTTGCCAACTGTAGAATTGAGGGTGCCCATTTTTTCCTGGTATCTTTGTGTTATCTCTGAAATTTGTTTGTTCAGATCTTGAATAGCTTGGTTCATTGAAGACTTCAGTTTATCATGTGTTTTCAAAGGTATATACTCAGCTTGAATCTTGCACTTCAAACCTTCCAGTTCAGCTCTGATGCAAACATTTTCCTGTAGAACAGCTTCACTTTCAAAAAGCTCTATTTTTAAGTCTTTCGGCTCTTAGCCATTTCTTTCTTCTGTACTAAACTTTTCGGCTCATGCATTTCATTGCATTGCCATGGTTGGCAACCATCTTGTGGTTTACTTGAATATTGTCTCCCTTGCTTGAGGTCTTTTGGCTCCTTTGCTCTGGGATCTTTTGGCTCCTTTGCTCTGGGATCTTTTGGCTCCCTTGCTCTGGGGTCTTTTGGCTCCCTCTCTGGGGTCTCTTGTTGCCCTCAGCACTTTAATGGGAGTTGCCCTCTGACTGGATTATCTTCTAATTTTCTGTCCATGGCTGTTTATTTTCTCTAGTCACTGCTTTAAATGTTGTTGCCCCTTTAAGGCTATCTGTGCAGTAACCATTTTTTTTCACTTCAGGTTGTCTGCAGCCTGTTGCTTTGCTCTCTGTGAATTTCCTGCACTTTTCTGATTATGATGGGCTCCCCAGCAACTGTGGGCCTTTTTAAAAAAAACTTCTTAAAACTTCAAAATAGCAGCATTTCTTTCAAGGGCGGTTCTTTCTTATTTTACTGCAGGTCCTTGGAACTTTGCACTTTAGGAGTTTTGGCAAGTGCACTTTTTTGAAGTTGTGAGCTGTCAACTCTACAGGGACATTTCATGTTTGAGTGTCCTGCACTCTAGGAGACTTCTCAGCCATTTGGTGATCAGCCTTTTTTTGAACTTAAAGCCATAGCACTTCTTTCTGTTTGCTGTGCTTGCCATGAAAGGGATTTAAAATTTTTTTTAGAACAGCAGCCATTCTCCTTTTTCACTTAAGCTCGGCCACCTCCTGTTACAAGGTGCTGGCTGGGACTGCCATCTATTCTACAATTTAAGTACAACTTCATTTTTGTAGTTTTGCTCATCATCTTGAGAACTGTCCAGGCCCTTTGACTCTGCGTCACTAGGGGTCTTGCGATTTTCTGTCATTTTGCTCACCGCCTTGTGAACTGACCAGTATTTTTCACACTGCATCACTCAGGCTCTTGCAATTATTGTATTTTTGCTCACCCATCTTTGTGGTCTGACCAGTTTTTTTTCTTCTTTTTTACTCTGGATCACTCAGGAGTCTTGCACTGGACTTCCACTCACTCTGTGGATTCCTCAACTTCTAAGTCTGTAGCGAATCTTCTTCAACTGTTTCCTCTTAGGCAGGCATCTCTCTGGTTTGGATTCAGCTGCTTTAGTTTCTTATACCTTGCGATGCTGTTCTGGGTTCATCATTTAAAATGCCACCTTTCAAACCAACGCTGGTCAGCATGTTATATACCACTGCTGATTACCATATTTTGTCCCAACGCTGATTGTCATGTTGTAAGGGTTGGTTTGGTGTTTCATGGAGAAGACTTGAGACTTGTAAGTTTACACATGAACCATTTATTACTAATCTTTAATTTTGTACAGATCCCAGTTAATGTCATGCATGGTGGTACTGCTGTACAGGTAAGCTGCTTCTAGAGGGTTCTCTCTAGACTATTACCATGTCATTCCATACATCATATGGTGGGTGATGCTATTCTCCAGTCCCACATTAATCCTTGATCTGCTGAGCATCTCTACATTACAATGGCATGCAGACACATACAACATCATACATTTGTCTCTGTCCTAAATCTATTAGATTTAATCTAATATATATCTATCTATCTTCTTCTGGAACTCTCTATCACAGGAAACAGTCTGTGGCTATCAGTTGTCCCATGGCTGCAAAAAGCAAACAGGAATACTGAAAATCAGTCACGGGCTCAAAGGGCCACCAGACCTGAATACCTTGCTGACTCTCAGAATCTGCACTGAACAACCATGACATTGGCATGGTATTAGAGGGAGAAATAGCACTTGGAGCTGTGTCTCAGGGTTATCCAGCTTCAATGACAAGGAGCTTCATTCTGGGTGGTGGGAGTAAGATATTTTCTAAGATGCCTGTGGTACTCCAGGGGTTAAAGCACCAGTTGACAAGTTTTCTCACCAAGCCGTTTATGTTAAGCAGACTTTGTCACGGTTGGTGTGGGATAATGAGGTGTTCCAGTCACTGCCTTCGTTCATGCTCAGTTCATAGAAACACAGCCTAGAACTCCCCTGAGCCGAGTGTGGAATGAAAAGCCTCATGAGATCTTCCCTCCCTCTCTCTCTCTCTCTCTCTCTCTCTGTTCCAGGGAAACCGCTCCATGTGCCCATGCTGCAGCTGCCAGCAGAATTGTTGATGTCCTTTCAGAACCCAGCGGAACACGCTAACCGTGGAATCCCATCAGACAGCCGTCTGCCGCCTTCATACTGCCAGACTCATTTCGACACCCTCACCAAGGGTAAGAGTTCATCCTTTAATGGGGCTCAGAATCTGCTCCGTCAGCCACTTGGGTTCCCCACCGGTTGACTGAATATTTCTTAAATCCATAACTAGATATCAAAAGTCTTCACTTTGATAAGAGAAATGTCTCCCTGACCATGTCACCATGACCACCTCTCCCCCCCCAACACCCCCCCTCTCATTGTCTCCTGTGATAACAGCAGTTATGGAAAAGAAAGGAACTTATTTATACAGATACAGACATGGAAAATGCTGGAGACCCCCAGCGGGTCAGATAGCACCCGTGCAGAGAACAGAAGGTGGTACACTCCAACAGTATTTAAATGGACCATATAAAGGGATGCGGTAATTTTGATAATTAACCGTAGTCCACAAAGGACAATGGACATCTCTGCCCAGCAGAGACAAGTGGTTATATATAGCTTGAGAGGCACCACTCCGCAAACGTGGCACAAGGCGAGGAGACAGGCCTCCATGAACTCCACACACATGACACAACACACACACACACACACACACATACATACACACAGAGTAACACACACACATATACATACACATGCACACACACATACATACACAGAGTCACACACACACACACATACACACAGAGTCACACAACACAGAGTCACACAACACACACACATACATACACACAGAGTCACAGACACACAGAGTCACACACACACGAGCGCGCGCACACACACAGTCTCTCTCACACACACAAACACAAAGTCACACTAATTCACATACTGTAGGCACAAAGACACACATGTACACTGCCAACAGATGTATGTATATGTACACACACACACACACACACACACACACACACACACACAGAGGCACACGTATATAAAAAGAAATTCAATCGCCATCTAGTGGAAACAGGAGAAATTGCAGAAGCAATATTGGAATGAGACTACAGGAGGTATATAAAGAGAGAAGAGAAAATGTGTGTGTGAATAGTTAATGGGGCTGGTGGAAGATGAAGCACAGAGTCACACACACACACATACATACACACAGAGTCTGGCAAAGTAGATTGGGTCTAAACTGAAAGGCGTTGAGTTTCCCCAGTGATCTCCCATCATTACCTCAGTGGAAACACTGGTGCAATGGCATAAGTAACCATTTTACCTCTTTACATTGTTTGCCTGGGGCTCTGTGCCATTCACCCCTTGGCTCAGCTGGTATCACTTTCCCTGAGTCAGAAAGCTGTGGGTTCATGTCCCACTCCAGGCACCTGAGCACTAAACATAGGTGAACACTCCAGTACTTTTATTGAGGGAGTGCTGCACTGTTGTAGGTGCTGTCTTTCATATGAACTGTTTAACCGAGGCTCCATCTGCCTTCCTGAGTGAATGCAAAAGATCCCATGGCACAACTCAAATTAGAGTTCTGGCCAATATTTATCCCTCAACCAAGACCTAGAAACAAATAATCTGGTTATTGTTATGTTGCTGATATTATGGGAGCTTGCTGTGCACAAATTAGTGACTGCACTTCAGGAGTACTTAATTGGTTGCAAAAGTGTTTTGGGACATCCTGAGGTTGTGATAAGTGCTGTAGAAATGCAAGCTTGACCTTTTCTTTCTTGCTGCTAATCTCCCATTGGCAAATCCTGTCCATAACAGGTCTCGAAACCTTGTCATTGGTGAATAAGTCTATAGCAGTCCTCAGAATGACTGCTGCACAAACTGGAGCTCCTTGGGATACACACACAACATGTAAATTATAAAAGGGTGGTAAAGGAAAGAGTAGGCCCAATTAGGGACAGAAAAGGGGACTTGCATGTGGAGGCTGGTGAAATGGCAGAGGTGTTGAACAAGTACTTTGCATCTATCTTTACAAGGGAAGAGCTTGCTACTCAGGCCAAGGTGGGAGAGGAGGTAACTGGTGCACTACAAGAATTTACAACTGCGAAGGAGGAGGTGTTGGAAAGGCTATCTTTACTTAAAAAAGATCAGGTACCAGGAATGGATGAGATGCACCCAAGGGTACTAAGGGTAGTGAGATTGGAAATTGCAGAGGCACTAATGATAATCTTCCAGTCTTCCTTAGACACAGGGGAGGTGCCAGAGGACTGGAGAATGACGAATGTCAAACCCTTGTTCAAAAAGGGGTGCAAGGATAAAGCCAGCAACTACAGGCCAGTCAGTTTGACCTCAGTTGTAGGGAAACCTCTGGAAACTTTAGTACGGGATAAAATCAATAGTCACTTAGACAACTGCAGGATAATTTTTGGAGGAGGTAACAGAGAAGGTTGATAAGGGCAATGCTGTTGATGTGGTGTATATGCATTTTCAAAAGGCATTTGATATAGTGCCACACAATAGACTTGTGACCAAAATTCTAGCTCATGGAAACCAGGCACTTGGATAAAAAATTGGCTAAGTGACAGGAAACAGAGAGTAGTGATAAATGGTTGTTTTTCAGATTGGAGGAAGGTTTGTAGTGGAGTTTCTCAGGCGTCAGTGTTGGGACCCTTGCTCTTCCTGATATATATTAATGACCTAGATTTGGTGTTCAGGGCATGATTTCAAAATTTACAGATGAAACGAAGATTGGAAACATTGTCAACTGTGATGAGGATAGCTTTGAACATCAAGAGGACGTAGACATGTTGGTGGATTGGTCAGACAAGTGGCAGATGAAGTTCAATGCAGAGAAGTGTGAGGTGGTTCATTTTGGCAGGAAAGATATGGTGAGACAGTATAAAAAAAAGGGAGAAACTCTAAAGGAGATGCAGGAATAGAGGGACCTTGGTGTATATGTACATCAGTCACTGAAGATGGCAGGGCATGTTGAGATATCAGTTAATAAAGCATATAGTATCTTAGGCTTTATTAATAGGGGCATTGAATACAGGGTAAGGAGGTCATGTTGAACTTGTGTAAGACACTAGTTAGGCCTCATCTGGAGTACTGCATCCAGTTCTGGGCACCATACTTGAGGAAGGATGTGAAGTCATTGGAGAGAGTAGAGGAGATTCACAAGAATGATTCCCGGGATGAAGAACTGTAGCTATGAGGATAGATTAGAGAGGCTGGGACTGTTTTCCTTGGAGAAAAGGCAGCTGAGAGGAGACTTGATAACAGGTATTCAAGATCCTGAGGTGTATGGACAAGGTAAATAGTGAGAAACTGTTCCCACTCAAGGGAGCATCAAGAATTAGAGGGCACAGATTCAAAATAAATGGCAAAAGGAGTAAATGTGATGTGAGCAAAAGTTTTTTCAGCCAGAGGATGGTTAGAATCTGGAACAAATTTCCTGACAGGGTGGAGGCAGGTTCGATCGAAGTATTCAAAATGGAATTGGATTGCTATCTGAGAAGAGAGAACGTGAAAGGTTACGGGGGTAAGGCAGGGGAGTGGTACTAGGTGGAGTGCTCTTTCAGTGAGCTAGTGAAGACTTGATGGACCAAATGGCCTCCTTCTGCACTGTAAAGATAATCTGACTCTGTAAAAGAACTGCAAATGCAAACTACAAAGACTCTTTTGAGCCGCAGTATTCTCAATCTGCTTCTGTTTTTCCCCTGCGCAGATTTAAAACAAAATATTTACATATTCCGGGGAGCTGATTACTGGAAACTCTCAAAAGATGGGACTAGAAAAGGACCTCTGTCACTGCAGAAGAGCTGGCCAGACCTGCCCCCAGCTATTGAGGCAGCAGCGGTGTCGGACAAAGGAGGGAAATTCTACTTTTTCAGAGGTAAAACTATTCCAATACAATTAAACACAGTTAATTATGTGTTGTTAAATCATCCTGGAGTGATATTTGATTTCTGAGTTATTGGTAGAGGTCACATGATCACAGTTAGTGCAAACAATCCTAATTTTGACATGACTCAACCTATCTTATTAAGCAGCCGGGGGTGCGGAAGAGGGAGGTGAGAGCGAGCAAGAGAGAGAGAGAGAGAATCCAAGAGGCCCGGGCTAATTCTCTTGGGACATGGGTTCAAATCTCACCACAGCAGCTGGTGGAATTTAAATGCAATTAATAAATCTGGAATATAAAATTAGTCTCTTGACTATGAAAGTACCATCGATTGTCTTAAAAACCCATCTAGTTCACTAATGCCTTTAGGGAAGGAAATCTGCTGTCCTTACCCAGTCTGGCCTACTGTGACTCCAGACCCACAGCAATGTGGTTGACTCTTAACTGCCCCCTGAAATGGCCTAGCAAGCCACTCAATTCAGGGACAATTAGGGATGAGCAACAAAGCGATGCCCACAGCCAATGAAAGAATAAAGATTAAAACAGTCCCTACCTACCGTCTTCTACAGTAGGGACATGAACTCCTGGGCACTGATACTAGTACATTCTCTTGGGCACTATCGAGACGATTGACCACATTATCCTCCTCCTGCCCTGTTCTTCCATCTCCTCCCAGATGTCCTCTCCTCCTCCTCCAGCAGTCCTCCTCGCCACAACCAATTTGATCAGTCATGTTGACACTGTCAAAAGAATCTATTAGTGCTTGTGAGCACAGGGGTGATGGGTGAATGCGAGTCAGAGTACAGGCAGCAGAATTTTGGATGGATTAAGGCAGGTGGAAGATGTGAGGCTGGCTGAGAGAGCATTGCAACAGTCTCTGTCTGTAAGCAAATTCTTGCACCTTGTTGCCCCCTGCTGTTTGTAACAGGTAAGACCAATCTAATGAATCCCTTTTTGTTAAACCAGGGGGCCGTTGCTGGAGATACACAGAAAACCGGCTGGACAAGGGCTTCCCGATGAAAGTTAAGGACATGGGCCTGCCTCGCCACCCAGATGCAGCCTTCTACTTCCGCCCACTGAGTCATGTGGTGATTTTCAAAGGGTCAAAATACTATGTTTTAAATGAAGATCTGATGCAGGTGGAGCAGTACTACCCTAGAACGCTCAGCGATTGGAATGATGTCCCGATTGGTATCAATGGAGTCTTCACCTGGAATGAGAAATGGACCTATTTCTTCAAAGATGAGAATTTTTGGAAATTTGACAATAGCAAACTGAAGGTGCTGCACCAGGGCAAATGGGCAGAGGAACTGGAATGGACTGGCTGTTGTTGCAGGAACAGTACAGATAATGGACATCTGCAGACGTGACCTGAGCAGCACAAGCTCATCAGAACTTGGAAATTAAAGTGCAATTCTCATCTGAATTCCTTCCTGTTCTCACTCAGAGAAATGAAGTTTCCCGCCCAGTCTTCTTATGAAAATTGGTGTCTGAAGCTCACAGCTCTCGATGCAGAGAGAGAACAAAAACGGGAAGAGGGTATAGAGAAACACCAAACACAAGGATAAGGTTTATAGTATCTGAAACAGAGATAGTGGATTATGTGCCTCAGTCATATAGACAGGGTATAAAGTAACCCAAAACTCAATGGTAAGATATCTGATTTCCCTAACTCGGGAATAGTGTACAGTATTCAAAAGCAGGCATTAAATGGACAGTACCCCTTACACAATGATAGGGTATAACATACCCCATACGCAACAAGTGAAGAGTGCATAACTCCACCACACTTGTTAACTCAATGACGTTACAATTGCACAGCACTTCCCTGTGGCTTTTCCCTGCCTGGTTGATGCTCTGTAGTTACAAGGCCGAAGAAAGAAATCTTCTTAGTGAGATCTTCAATCTCACTGAGGAGGCTTCAGCCCAATCCACATCTAACAACCTGCTCTGAAAACTCTGCTCATATTTTGACAGTTGTGAAAAATTCCAACACTACGGCTGAGACAATCCACAATATTCCAAAACAATCTACAACATTCTAAATCAAACAACCCAAAGCATTCTTAAAAAAACAGTCAATTCGCCATATCTCTCAATGAACATACAAATTAGGAACAGCTGTAGGCTACTTGGCTCTTGAGTCTGTTCCATCACTCAATAAGATCTGATTGTAACCTCAGCTCCACATTCCCGCCTACTCTTGATAATTTTTCACTCCCCAGCTTATCAAGGCTCAATGTTAATGGATCCTTTAAGGTATTTTGGGATCTGGATCTGCATCTTCGTCAAAAACTAATCAATCCTTCCTTGGGCCATATCCTAGCTGTGTACCAGGTTTTATTAAAATCTGACCATTAGTTTTTGAGATATAAGTTTTACAGACAAACAAACTAACAGAGGCAAAAACATTACCCCCGCCCAATTTCAGTGGCAGAACTAATGGTAGAGTATAGATTCCCCATTCACAATGACGAGTACAGAATACCCCATACACAACGATAAGGGTATAAAGCACCCCATACACAATGATGAGTATAGAGTATCCCATATACGATGATGAGTAGAGAATACCCCATTCACAATGATAAGAGTATAGAGTCCCCATTACACAATGATGAGTATAGAATACTCCATTCACAATGATAAGAGTATAGAGCACCCCTATACACAATGATGAGTATAGGGTATCCCCTACACAATGATGAGTATACAATACTCCATTCACAATGATAAGAGCATAGATTGCCCCATAGGCAATGACGAGTATAGATTACCCCATACTCAATGATGAGTATAGAGTACATCATACACAATGATGAGTATAGAGTATCCTATTCACAATGATGAGTTTCGAGTATCCTATAGACAATGATGAGCATAGAGTACCCCATACATTATGCATATAGAATACCACATTCACAATTATGAATATAGAGTACCCCATCCACAATGATAAGAGTATAGAGTACCCAATTCATAATGATACGAGTATAGAGTACCCCATTCACAGCAATTAGATATGTTACCTCAAAGGCAGCTAGGAATTATACTTTATCCAGAACACAGCGTTAGTGTATATTGTATTCAAAACCCTGTTATAAAATGGACAGGAGCCCAAATACAGGGTGATGTAATGTAGTATCCCAAGCACTTTTCTGAATGTTGAACAACTTTGTGTCCTGAAGTTATTAGCTTCCAAAGTTATTGCCTAACAGGACTGTTGGTTGTAGGTCTGGCTTCATCCAACTGCCTAGACACATAAAAAGTTTTATAACCCTCTAGAAATAATTCACTTTGTGTTGGGGTGAGACCCTACAGTCTCATTGGTCTCTTTCTGCCACCTGGATCGGGTGTCATGTGACAATCTTAAATCACATTGTTACCAGGGCTTTCTACAAAATGAATTACCAAACCTAAACTGCTGTCCCTGGTAAAAATTCCAAATAATTTTGTAAGTCAAACCATTTCACCATTGCCATGAAATGAAGTTACGTTGGGATCCTCATGGGAGACTTCTATCAGCTTTGGTGAAGCTAATGTAGGAGATATGTGAATCAGTCAGTCATTTGCAGAGGATTGGAACTCATGGCATATCTCACTCTGCAAATGGCTGTGCTTTTCTTT
The DNA here is from genome assembly GCF_017639515.1 of Carcharodon carcharias. Lineage (NCBI taxonomy): Eukaryota > Metazoa > Chordata > Chondrichthyes > Lamniformes > Lamnidae > Carcharodon > Carcharodon carcharias. Next base: position 117,400,768 of record NC_054476.1, on the reverse strand, counting down.
AACAAATTAATAATGGTGAGTGCCGTTAAAGCATCATTCCAATGTCACAACTTCCCAGCAATTTCTAGCCCATTGTGGTGCTTTTCAGAGATTGAAGTTGGGGCACTGCAAAGATCCATATTAGTGCTTGAGATTGGAGTACGGAGTGTGAAAGGTGGAAAATTGTTCCATTCACTGATATCTTTCATCTTGATGAATGATTGAAGAATATCGAGATCTTGTTCTTAAAAAAAAAAACTTTACCTTATAGTTGAAAGCTCCCAGAACACCACAAACATAACCTTTCATGCAGCACTTCTCAAGTTTAGGAGCAGGAGTAGGCCACTCAGCCCCTCGAACCTGCTCCACCTTTCAATAAGATCATGGCTGATCTGATTGTAACCTCAACTCCATGTAAAATTTATTTACTCAAGCAGAAGTCAGGGTAAGAATGTGCTTAATGTGCTGTACACAAACAAATAAATTAGGAGCAGAAGCAGGCCATTTGGCCCCTTGGGCCTGCTCCACCATTCAATAAGACCATGGCTGATCTGATTTTAACCTCAACTCCACATTACACCTAACCTTTGACTCCCTTGTTAGTCAAGAATCTATCTACCTCTGCCTTAAAAGTATTCAATGACCCTGCCTCCACTGCTGTCCATAGCAGAGAGCTCCAAAGACTCACAACCCTCTGAGAGAAAAAATGTCTTATCTCTATCTTTGATGGGAGACCCCTTATTTTTAAACTGTGTCCCCTAGTTTAGTCACTCCACAAGGGGAAACATCCTTTTAGCATCCACTCTGTCAAGTCCCCTCAGGATCTTATGTTCAATAAGATCATTTCTCAATCTTCTAAACTCCAATGGATATAGGCCCAGTCTGTCCAATCTTTCCTCGCAAGATAACTCCCCCCATCCCAGGTATCAGTTACTATGTCGGGGGCTGGAATGGTTGCAGTGATCTGTGTGAATATAAAACAAAAACAGAATTACCTGGAAAAACTCAGCAGGTCTGGCAGCATCGGCGGAGAAGAAAAGAGTTGACGTTTCGAGTCCTCATGACCCTTCAACAGAACTTGAGTTCGAGTCCAAGAAAGAGTTGAAATATAAGCTGGTTTAAGGTGTTTGTGTGGGGGGCAGAGAGAGAGAGAGAGAGAGAGGTGGAGGGGGGGTGTGGTTGTAGGGACAAACAAGCAGTGATAGAAGCAGATCATCAAAAGATGTCAACGACAATAGTACAATAGAACACATAGGTGTTAAAGTTAAAGTTGGTGATATTATCTAAACGAATGTGCTAATTAAGAATGGATGGTAGGGCACTCAAGGTATAGCTCTAGTGGGTTTTTTTTTTATAATGGAAATAGGTGGGAAAAGGAAAACCTTTATAATTTATTGGAAAAAAAAGGAAGGGGGAAACAGAAAGGGGGTGGGGATGGGGGAGGGAGCTCACGACCTAAAGTTGTTGAATTCAATATTCAGTCCGGAAGGCTGTAAAGGCTGTAAACCCCCACTAGAGCTATACCTTGAGTGCCCTACCATCCATTCTTAATTAGCACATTCGTTTAGATAATATCACCAACTTTAACTTTAACACCTATGTGTGTTCTATTGTACTATTATCGTTGACATCTTTTGATGATCTGCTTCTATCACTGCTTGTTTGTCCCTACAACCACAACCCCCCCTCCACCTCTCTGTCTCTCTATCTCTCCGCCCCCCACACACACACCTTAAACCAGCTTATATTTCAGCTCTTTCTTGGACTCGAACTCAAGTTCTGTTGAAGGGTCATGAGGACTCGAAACGTCAACTCTTTTCTTCTCCGCCGATGCTGCCAGACCTGCTGAGTTTTTCCAGGTAATTCTGTTTTTGTTTTGGATTTCCAGCATCCGCAGTTTTTTTGTTTTTATATCTGTGTGAATATAAACATGTTTTGGGCCAAGAGATAAAGCTGCAAGAATGTCAGCTGTTCTTGTAATTCTTAAATCCTTTTGGATCAAATTGTTTTTAGAAATCCCTAGGGAAAGGATGGGAAAATGAAAGTTGCATTTTCTTTGGCCTTATTGATAATTGTTTGAAATGAATTATCCCTGCATCCTATCATTGGTGATCTTTTAAACTGTCTTTTATTTGCAGCCTATCCTGTTTTTATTTGTATGACAGTTTAACAGTAATCTTCTGAGCTTGCCAACAAAACCCCGTGTTATTCACAAAATCATTCCTTACTTGCCAACACTCTGAATGTTACCCGCTCTGTGTTGCCAGAGAGATCTCAAACCTGGCTGGATGTTTTTCTGGCATTTTCATCACATGACCTTCTGCTCTCACTGCCCCACCCCCCACCCCCCCACGCTCCTGCCGTTGGTCGCTGAGCGCACCTATCCTCACAGGGCGTTGCCTTCCAACAGCCAATTAGAGAGCAAACAACCTCTTTGTTAGCTGGTTGGATCAGCAAATACTGATAAGCAAAAGTGTTCAAAAAATGGAGAAAAAAGCACAATTTTAAAAATTGCCCTGAGGAATTTTTTCCAGGTTTGCTCACAGCAGCGTTCTGGAGATGAATTGTTAATTCCAGGAGACTACAGAGCAATCTGGAGAGTTGGCAACCCTAGGGCATGTACTGCAATGCTGCTTTAGTCATGTGGTATTTTTACTCAACCAACATTTTGAAGAGTCTGTGTATTTACGTTAATCATTTTGAGCTGTAATTAAACCAAAATCTTCGTTTAAGAGTGCTATTTCTTTCCTTTCTTAAACAGTGGAGCCACCCTCCAATCCATGAGCACCAGAGCTGTTCAATCCATGAATCAATCACTCACATGCGACCTGTCTCCTTCTCCTGAACATAGTTTTGATTCCTGCCTGAGGAGGTGATGGCATAGTGGTTATGTCACAGGACTTGTAATCCAAAGGCTCTGGGGACATGAGCTTAAATCCCATGGCAGCTTGTGAAATTTAAAATCAATTAATAGACCTGGAATATAAAGCTACTAATACTGACCATGACATGATTTTTTTGCAAAACCTCATCTGGTTCACTAATGCCACCATTGGGTCTACATGTGACTTCAGATCCACAACAATGTGGTTGCCTCTTGAATGGCCTCTGAATTGGCCTTGCAAGCCACTCAGTTCTATCAAACCACTAAGTCTAAAAGGAATGAAACTGGATGGACCACCCACATTGAGCTAGGCACTGGAAATGACAATGGCCAAGCTCTGTAAACACTGCAAAGTCCTCCTTCCTAACATCTGGGAGCTCTCCAACGGACTAGTCAAGCAACAGCCTGACATTGTCATACTCACCAAACGATAACTCGCAGAAAATGTCCCGGAAACCACCATCACCATCCCTGGGTATGTTTTGGGTAGTGGCGCAGTGGTATACAGTCAGGAGGGAGCTGCCCTGGGAGTCCTCAACATCGACTCCGGACCCCATGAAATCTCATGGCATCAGGTCAAATATGGACAAGGAAACCTCCTATGGATTACCACCTACTGCCCACCCTCCCCACGCACCCCTTCCACCACCCCTCTCAGCTGATGAATCAGTACTCCTCCATGTTGAACATGACTTGGAGGAAGCACTGAGGGTGGAAAGGGCACAAAATCTACACTGGGTGGGGGACTTCAATGTCTATCACCAAGAGTGGCTTGGTAGCACCAATACTGACCGAACTGGCTGAGTCCTAAAGGACATAGCTGCTAGACTGGGTCTTTAGCAGGTGGTGAGGGAACCAACAAGAGGGAGATATATACTTGACCTCATCCTCACCAACCTGCCTGCTGCATTTGCATTTGTCCATGACAGTATTGGTAGGAGTGACCACCACACAGTCTTTGTGGAGATGAAGTCCCGCCTTCACATTGAGGATACCCTCCATCATGTTGTGTGGCACTACCACCGTGCTAAATGGGATTGATTTCAAACCGATCTAGCAACTCAAGATTGGGTATCCATGAGGAGCTGTGGGCCATCAGTAGAGCAGAACTGGGATCAACCACAATCTGTAACCTCTTGGCCCAGCATATCTCACACTCTATCATTACCATCAAGCCAGGGGTCAACCCTGGTTCAGTAGCAGCGCCAGGCACACCTAAAAGTAAGGTGCCAACCTGGTGAAGCTATAACGCAGGACTATTTGCTTGGTAAACAGCAGGAGCATCATGCGATAGAGCTAAGTGATCCCACAACTAATGGATCAGATATAAACTTGGCAGTCCTGCAACATCCAGTTGTGAAAATTCGTGAACAATTAAACAACTAACAGGAGGAGAAGGTTCCACAAATATCCCCATCCTCAATGATGGAGGAGCCCAGCACATAAATGCAAAAGATAAGGCTGAAGTATTTGCAACCATCTTCAGTTAGAAGTGTCGAGTGGATGATCCATCTTAGCCTCCAAGGTGACCTCATTGAACAGTACAGAATTCTCTCAGGGCATTATAGGGTAGATGTGGATAGATGTTTCCCCTGGCTGGTGAGCCTATAACCAGGGGACACAGTATCAGAATAAGAGGCAGGCCATTTAAGACTGATATGAGGAGGAATTTCTTCACTTAGAGGGTGGCGAATCTTTGGAATTCTCTTACCCAGACGGCTGTGGAAGCTCAATCATTGACAAGACAGAAATTGGTAGATTTCGAGGCACTAATGACATCAAGCAATATGGGGATTAGTGGGAAAAATGGCATAAGGGGTAGATGATCAGCCATGATCTGTTTGAATGGCAGAGCAGGCCTGGTGGGCCAAATGGCCTACTCCTGCTCCAAGTTCTTATGTTCCTATGACCTTCCCTTCATCATAAGGTTAGAAGTGGGGATGTTCGGTGATGATTGCACAATGTTCAGCACCATTCGCAACTCCTCAGATACAGAAATGTCCAAATGCAGCAAGACCTGGACAATAGTCAAGTTTGGGTTGTTAGTTGCCAAGCAACATTCATGGAACGGATCTCCCAATTTTGGCACAGGTTCCCACATGTTAGTGAGGAGGACTTTGCAGGGCTGCCTGACAGGCCTTCTCAACTCACGGGCTTGATAAATGAGGATTGCGGATCAACATCATTGTGCCAACCCATTCCAGATTGATTCCTGTGCCAACATTATCTGATCTTTCAGCAAGAACATTCCTGACATTAACCAGCAGTGAACAAACTTTCTCCTGTCTCAGTGTTCATTCTTTGCATCTCACCACTTGATGAATGATAGCATTTCACATAATCGTAGAATACATTTCTGCAAATTAGAAACAATCCTTCTTCATTTTGCACACGGTATATATAACTTTAAACGCAGCATGAGAAAATATGCACGTATAAGCTTGAATTGACCCTCAGCAGTGATTGTATTAGAGCTGTTAGGACATTCGGAAGAAATCACTCTGCATCAAACCCATTTAAAAGAAACAGATTAATGACTGTATAAACATAGCAAAGAAAGGGGAATGAGAGAGTAATCAGAAGCCAACTGATTTAGACTGAGCTCATCATAATGTCGAAAGCTTTACTTTCATTTTAATGATGTGTGATTATTGTTGACTATGCGAGAGAGACTTGTCTTAAGGGCAGGGCCTCAACCAGGAGCCGATAATGTTTGTCTGTTGAAGGGTCAGCTGTCAACACCTCTCCACTTCCTCTTGTCACTCAGCACCTTATCAGCTCACTCTCTGGAAAGTCAGGCCTTTACTTTCTCAGGATGGCTGCAGTGAATTGACTCATTGTCTTCTTATCTCCTTAACTGAATGAACTTCTGAAAAGCTGCTTTTTTTCTAGACATTTCGCAACATTCTCAAAGAGTCAACTCAAATTATGCAGCATCAACACCTGAGGCTCCGGATTTAAAGCCTGAATAAGGTGAAGTGGTTGTGTCTGGATACAGTAGGTCCCTGGAGGAGGGGAGACAATGGCATAGTGGTAATGTTACTGGACTAGCAATTCAAAGATCCAGCTGAATCCTCTGGGGTCATGCGTTCAAATGGTAGCTGGTAGAATTTAAATTCAATTAATAAATCTGGAATGTAAAGCTAGTCTCAGCAATGGTTATCATGAAACTATCATCGATTGTCTTAAAAACCCATCTGGTTCACTAATGTCCTTTGGGGAAGGAAATCTCTCAACCTTAACCAGATTAAAATCAAATCAGCCATGATCTTATTGAATGGCGGAGCAGGCTCGAAGGGCCGAGTAGCCTATTTCTGCTCCTCATTCATATATCCGTATGTGACTCCAGACTCAATACAATGTGGTTGACTTTTAGCTGCCCTTTGCAATGGTCTAGCAAGCCACTCAGTTCAAGGGCAATTAGGGATGGGCAACAAATACTGGCCTTGCCAGCGATATCTACATTCCATGAAAGAATAAAAAAAATGCCCTTAAGTTCCTTGTGTTTGGTCCAGGAGGTCCCCAATATTTCTTTTGTCTGGGCACAGTAGGTACTGTTGACACTTTTTTAAAAAGTAGGTGAGGTCATATTTTCATTACAGATCCACATTTTATTAAAAATACCAGCTAAACAAAAGGAGTTACAGATCCAGAGATGAGAGCTCCACAAGTCAGTAACCAACAGCCTAGACCCAAGTAAGCCCTGCAAAGTTGACTAGACTTATGTATGTACAGGAAACCACACTTTATATCACAGAAACCATACATTTCTATAGCATTCAAAAACAACTTACAGCGAATTAAGTACTTCTTGAAATGTAGTCACTGTTGTAATGTAGAAAACAGAGAGCGGCCAATTTGTTTTAGGCTGTGACATCAATGTCCAGTGATTTTGAACTTTGAGAAACATGGCTCTGTTGTTGAAAGTAAAAGAAAACTATAATTCCAGGTTCTTCACTCAGAGGGTGGTGAATCTTTGGAATTCTCTGCCTCAGAGGGCTATGGAAGCACAATCATTGAGCATGTTCAAGACAGAAATTGGTAGATTTCTGCGCACCAATGGCATCAAGGGATATGGAGACAGTGGGAAAAATGGCATAAGAGGTGGATGATCAGCCATGATCTGTTTGAATGGCAGCGTAGGCCTGATGGGCCAAATGGCCTACTCCTGCTCCTGTGTTTGCTACACTCCATTGATTGACAATCTGCTTTGAAATGGAAATGAACACCATGTGCAACTCCAAAAAAAGCCATCTGGTGTTTCAGTTTCAGTGGACTGCATTGCTGACACTTTCCAGTGTTTGTTTTGATAGCTGGGCTTATTATGAATGCTTGGCTGAGTGAGGGTTAGGGCGCATAAAAATTATGTTGGAGAGCTGGGTTGATGTCACAGTGAACAGTGGCAGGCCATTTGCCAGCTCATCTTGGCACCCACACTCCTCCAATGCTGCCACGGGACTCAGAAAACCCAACCCTGCCCGCCCACATCTCCGGGAGATGAAAATATGCCAGGTATGAACAGTAGTGACAGGCTTGGGTTTCCAAATTCGGGAAATAGCCCAACTCGCATTTTCCAAGCTCAACAAGAAAATCTAGCCTGGCGTGTCAATTTAACATCTCATCTGAAAGACAGCACCTCCAGCAGTAAAGCACCCTCTCAGTACTGCACTGCAGTGTCAGTCTTTTGTGCTCGATCTCTGGAGTGGGGTTTAAACATGGAACCTTCTGATTCAGATGGTGTGCTGCCAACCGATCCACGTCTGTCATGGGATAAGCCTTTACTTTAGACAAAGAAAGAACCCGGAACTATACAGCAGCTTATCACATTCTCAGAATGGCCCATAGCTTCCCTCAGCCAATGAGTTAGGCTTGAGATTGATTCATGCTAATAACATCTGCTTCAACTCATCCAGGCACTGTAGAGGATAGCTCAGCTCAGGATTTCATTTCTGCTGGTGGTCCTGCCAGTCCAGTTGATGGCAGAAGATGGCATCACCCTGGCTGTGACACACCTCATGGATGCCACACAGTGGGGCTGACAGAGCTTACAGTACGTGGAAACCAGCCAGAGTCGGCAGCTGAGGGGGAAAACTGAGGGGAGAAAAATTCCATGATAACCCATACGAGATGAAAAGCAATGAAAAGATGAGAAGAGTTTCTTTGAGGCAGAGATCGACCTCTGCATTTTTTTGCATTGTTTATGTTGCTCATACATCAGAAATGGGAAAATTTGAGGCATTTTGGCAAAAATAGTCAACAGAATTGAGAATGGGCCAATACAACAGTTTATTTATATATATTTAATCCCAAAAACCAATAATTTTCATGTGAATATATCAATATTAACTTGGAACATTTTTTTTAAATTCTAGAATAAACACATTTCTTACTGGATTTTCCACAGTTATAGTATGGTAGGAAATCCACAAGAGGGGGTGATTGGATTGGGTTACATAAGATCAGATTCATGAATCATAGGATGAGAACATAGGAACAGGGCTGGGCCTTTCAACCCTTTGAGCCTGTTCCCACATTCAATTAAAGCACGACTCACCTTCACCTCAATCCCACTTACCCACTTTGGCTCCACCTCTCTTAATAGCCATGTTTAACAAAAATGTATTGACCTCAATCTTGAAAGCATCAATGATCCCTCAACATCCACATCCTTTTGGGGGGGGAGAGTTCCAGATTTCCACCACCCTTTGTGTAAACAAGCGCTTTGGCTTTTATCTTCCTGATTTCACTCCTGAACAGCCTCATTCTAATTTTCAGATTATGTCCCCTTGAAACCCTGGAATTACATATTTGTCTTCTCCGGTTTGTCTGACTATCTCATCTTACTTACCTGAAAAATTAAATGATTTACCTTTTAGTTACCTAGCCTGATTTTAAATTAGTGCAATGTTTCCTTTTTATTCATTGGTTGGGTGTGGTCTTCGCTGGCTGGGCCAGCATTTATTGCCCATCCCAAGTTGCCGTTGAGAAGGTGGTGATGAGCTGCCTTCTTGAACTGCTGCCGTCCATGTGGTGTAGGTACACCCACAGTGCTGTTAGGAAGGGAGTTCCAGGATTTTGACCCAGCGACAGTGAAGGAATGGCGATATATTTCCAAGTCACGATGGTGAGTGGCTTGGAGGGGAACTTCAAGGCGGTGGTGTTCCCGTCTATCTGATGTCCTTGTCCTTCTAGATGTTAATGGAAATGGGTTTGGAAGGTGCTGTCTAAGGAGTCTTGATGAGTTCCTGCAGTGCATCTTGTAGATGGTACACACTGCTGCCACTGTGTAGGCAGTGACTGTTTGTGGATGTGGTGCCAATTAAGTGGGCTGCTTTGTCATGGACAGTGTCAAGCTTCTTGAGTGTTGTGGGAGCTGCACTTATCCAGGCAATTGGGGAGTATTCCATCACACTCCTGACTTGTACCTTGTAGATGGTGGACAGGTTCTGAGAGTCAGGATGTGGGTTACTCACATCAGGATTCACGGCCTCTGACCTACTCTTGTAGCCACAGTATTTATATGGTTAGTCCAGTTCAGGTTCTGGTCAATGGTAACCCCCAGGATGTTGATAGTTGGGGATTCAATGATCGTAATGCCATTGAACATCAAGGGGCGATGGTTAGATTCTCTCTAGTTGGAGATGATCATTGCCTGACACTTGTGTGGCGCGAATGTTACTTGCCACTTGTCAGCCCAAGCCTAGATATTATCCAGGTCTTACCCCATTAGGGCATGGACTGTTTCAGTATCTGAGGAGTTGTGAATGGTGCTGAGCACTGTGCAATCATCAGCGTACACCCCCACTTCTGACCTTATGATGGAAGGAAGGTCATTGATGAAGCAGCTGAAGATGGCTGGGCCTAGGACACTACCCTGAGGAACTCCTGCAGTGATGTCCTGGAGCTGAGATGACTGACCTCCAACCACCACAACCATCTTCCTTTGCGCTAGGTATGACTCCAATCAGTGGAGAGTTTCCCCTGATTCCCATTGACTCCAGTTTTGCTAGGGCTCCTCAATGCCACACTCGGTCAAATGTGGCCTTGCTGTCAAGGACAGTCACACTCACCTCACCTCAGGAGTTCAGCTCTTTTGTCCATGTTTGAACCAAGGCTGTACTGAAGTCAGGAGCTGAGTGGCCCTGGAGGAAACCAAACTGGGCATCAATGAGCTGGTTATTGCAAAGCAAGTGCCACTTGTTAGCACTGCTGATGGTCCCTTCCATTACTTTACTGATGATCGGGAGTAGACTGATGGGGCGGTAATTGGCCGGGTTAGATTTGTCCTGCTCTTTGTGCACAGGACATAGCTGGGCAATTTTCCACATAGCCGGGTAGATGCCAGTATTGTAGCTGTACTGGAACAGCTTGACTAGGGGCGCAACAAATTCTGGAGCACAAGTCTTCAGTACTATTGCCGGAATATTGTCAGGGCCCATAGCCTTTGCAGTATCCAGTGCCTTCAGCTGTTTCTTGATATCACATGGTGGTGCTATTGAGCCAGTCTTGGTGACGGACATTGAAGCCCCCCACCCAGAGTACATTCTGTGCCCTTGCCACCCTCAGTTCTTCCTCCAAGTGGTGTTCAACATGGAGGAGCACTGATTCATCAGCTGAGGGAAGGCGGTACTTGGTAATCAGCAGGAGGTTTCCTTGCCCACGTTTGGCCTGTTGCAATGAGGCTTCAAGGAGTCCAGAGTCAATGTTGAGGACTCCCAGGGCAACTCCCTCCTGACTGTATACCACTGTGTTGTCACCTCTGCTGGGTCTGTCCTGCCGGTGGAACAGGACATACCCAGGGATGGTAATGGTGGACTCTGGCATATTATCTGTAAGGTGTGATTCTGAGTATGGCTATGTCAGGCTGTTGCTTGACTAGCCTGTGAGACAACTCTCCCAATTGACTAATCAATTACTTGGCTTACTTGGAAAAAAAATGTCACCATTGTAGATTTACCTTCAGCCTTTGTCCAGGGGAGATGCAAGTACATGTAATAATTTCCCTCCCTAACAGCACTCTGGGTGTGCCTAAAGCACATGGACTGCAGCGGGTCAAGAAGGCAACTCGCTACCACCTTCTCAAGGGCAACTAGGGATGGACAATAAATGCTGGCCTAGACAGCGATGCCCATATCCCAGGAAGAGATAAATAAAAACAATCAATAGCTAGTTACTAGTCAATTGCATCACCAGTATGAGATCATCTGGGATTAATCTCATTGCTAAAGTAGGTTAGATTGACGGAAGAACAGGGCAGCATCCCAATAAAAGATAAAGTCAACCGTGTGTATGGTTCTTCACTTTCCCTGGCAGTGTTAGTATTGTGGAGCTATGATAGTGAGGGAATGGGAGCACAATCGCAGCCTGGAGTTGTGCCCACAGAGGGAGATTGCACGGATGGCTCTTTGCACAGTTCTGTCATCTTAGGTCAAAGGTTAAGGGCCTACTCCAGGGACTTGAGCACAAAATGAAGACTGATATTGGGTGCTACATTGTCAGAGGTACTGGGTTTTTGGATGAACTGTTAAGTCGAGGCCCAGGCTATTCTCACAATTGGATGCAAAAGATTCTACAGAACTATTTGAAGTCGTAACCAATATTTATACTTTAAAAGTACTTTATTGGCTATAAAGGGTTTTGAAACATATTGAGGTTGTGAAAAGTGCTATAGTAATTGCTTGTCTCTGACTTAGCAAGAATAACTCCCTCCTCCTAGCCACATGACTAATTCATCTCTCAGATACCGCACATTCAAGAAAGCATCCCCTTTGTAATCTCATAGCCTCCTGCAGAGAGTGAGGAGGGGGAGGGGTAGGCAGAGCTTATGACCCCTGCCCCAATCATTTTGAAATCAACCAATGACATAATTTCACTCACAGGAACCCCTGCCATCCATGTTCTGCCTCTAAGTTGAGTCTGAGAATCTGTACAACTCCTGGCACAGTTTTCAGACTGGGTAAATTGCCATTCCTAATTCCCAGCTCTGTCACCTTCCTGTTAAGTTGGCCAAATCGCAAGTTCAACAATCGTCCCCACCACCCACAGTTGGCCAAACCTGTCCCTCATATTTTCTGTTATGTAGTGTAAAGGGTTAATAGCTATTACACTAATAGCTAGAGTCCATTATCAATAATGTCAGATGATGTCAGATCACATGTAACTGAAACCTGAGGGAAGAAGGATATAATGGAGTCCTGCTAAAGTCTGTCTCTATTAATAGCAGGGCATTTAAAACAGTTTGTCACAGCAGCAGGAAATTTCCATTTTCAGGTCCAAATTTAAGGGCCCACCATTCCAATCTGCAAGTGTCCAAGAAATAGAGGATACTGAAGAACAGGGTGGAGTCTTCATAGATGAAGTGGCAGAGCCACAAGAGTCGTAGTCAATGGCCAGAAGACAAATTTTAAGTAGAAGTAGGTGTGTCCATTCTTTCTGATACCACGCCGTGGCTGACTGAATTTCCCCAGCCATCTACCATTCAGCTTCATGGTGCAGGAGGTATTCCACTCAAGGTGTGAAGAGAGATGACTGCTACATTTTGTTATAATGGTTTAGAGCTTACTGATACTCTAGATCTCATTCCTGATCAACAATGTTCCTTGTTGAGCAGAGAAGCTTGTATAACTTTACATCTTCTTTATTCACCAGTCACAGAAGAAACTCAAGTTGACTCAGAATGCTGTGAATCAGTCTTCATAGACAAAACTCCATCCCTACGACCATAGGAGGACATAGTAGATCTTTCATTTCTCTTCGAGGAGAGGCTAGGTGAAGCAGGAGACAGGGGCACCAAGGATTTGGGTGACCAGCTACAAGATGACAATCTAGACCTTAATTTGCTCTTTTGGGAAAGAGTGGAAGAGGATGATAACCAAGATGACACTGAACTTAGTGATTGTCGCAGGAGGAGATTCTGAACCTTATTTTACTTTTTGAGGACAGTGTAAATGATGACAATGACAGCTGAGGAGTTCAGCAGGTTATTGAAGAATGTGATAAAGATGCAAATCCATCTGGTCATTCCTGCTGAAGACACCAATGACAAACACCAACAATCTGAAACAGCACTCTTTTGTAGAATGAGGAACTGAGACCAGAAGTCCTTTACACCGTTACAGAACAAATCTCTGCTATCATTGAATCTGAAGTTAAATCTGCAGATCAAAAAACTACAAAGGTGCTTACTAAGACCATACTAACACCATAGGTATGCAGGAAAGTGTAATTTCTCTGCCTCTGTATGTTTCTTTCACTGCTGATACCGGTGACAGCATACTGTCTGATGAAGTTCCAGAGATCTCGCTGAGGAGCAAACTCACATCGAAGAGTTGAACCACTTCCTACAGAAAATGAAACTCCTACATTATTAGCCAGATAATCATAATTTTTTCTTTGGAATATTCTTTGTCCTTTGCTTCATCCGTCTGATTGGTTCATGGATGAGGCATTACATAATACTTGGTTTGTTGCAGCAGTAGAAGTTTGTAGACCCTCTACAACTGTACAAATCTTCACAGAGCTGAACGAGCTTCAATCTTTCAATTAAGAGGAGCCAGCAATCCGACCTTTCCCCAGAGTACCAAGAAAAAGGGAAAGGAAAAAGGGAAGAAAATGACAATCTCTGTTCATCGCCTTTATACTGTGGACTAGAAGCACAAATCTCTCTCTGAGGAGGTCAGTGCCATCCAAGGAGAAGATTCTGGAGAGCAAACACCCTACACATCTTCAAGGGAGCCAAGAACACAGTTGAAGATTAATGCCGCTGGCACAAGAAACTGTGGGTGGGGAGTTGGTGGGGGGCAGGGGCTATGAAGGGGAATTAGGAAGTATGTCGTTAATGTTAATAGGGAGGGCAAAAGACTTGATGGGCAGGTGAAGTATAAAGGGTTAATAGCCATTATGCTAATAGCTAGAGTATATCATCAGTGGTGTCAAATTACATGTAACTGGAGCCCGAGGCAAGAAGGTTTTAACAGAGTTCTGCTAATGTCTGTCCCTGTAAGTTAATAATCAACAAACGTTCACTAGTTTGCAACAGCCTGGTTTCCAGCTCTCTTCTATCAAAGACACCCAAAGTCCAGGTGTGATATTAATACACCTACTGCATAGCACCACAGTGCCATCCTCTTCCCAGCTCCCTTTGAGACAGACTGCAGAGGCACTAAGCCCCTTGCTTGGGCTGCTACTAACACTTCAGCCTAAAGCACAGCAGTACAAATGCAGTCCCAGGGTGGGCCTGTAATAATGATTGGAAGCAGCAGAGACCTTTAAACTTTTGAATTTGGGTGTAATAATGGGTGGTGACATTATCTGTTAAACAACGGGAAGGATTAAAATCTAACTCCCATAAACATTCAAACACAATTATTTTTGGGATGAAATTTTTACTGGACCTGATCTCTTAAAAGTATTGCTGCCTTTAAGGCCTCTGAAGCCCCTGAACCTCCTGCCCTTTCACCAATGACTCCAAGACTGATGTCCGTCCTCTACGCTACACCGACGGTCCCTGGGCAGATTTTGGGAAAATTCTGGTAACAGGCAGAGCATATTTGAGGAGCTCGCTGCCAAATCATCCCAGGAAAATCCAGAGACAAAAAAACACCTGCAGATTTTTCAGCAGGAACGCAGTTCAGACCGAAATGTGGTGTTGCCAACTATGTATTCCTGGAGGTTTCACCACATAAACCCCTGTCTCCAACTGTCTGCCTTGTCAAAGAGCTTATTTTTTGAATCCTGTTCTAATATTAAAGGGAAGTAAAAATTACACACAATTTTCTTCCGGGTTTGCTCGCAATAGTGTCCAGGAGATTAAACTTGAATTCCTGGAGACTCCATGACAATCAGGGAGGGTTGGCAACCATCCCTGAATAACAGACTGCAGGCAGGCTCAAAATGGAAGCGGGCTATTTGCACTCAATTTGTCAAGGTTAGACCATATGCAGGATTTCAGGTGATGATCTAGACATTGTATCCACACTCGAGGTTTGGCTGACCAGGGAAGAAGGAGGCAGAGCTGGGAGCTGGGGACTGTTGGACTGTTGATGTGTCCAGTCCGGAGGCTCCTTTGGGAACCCTGCAGATCACAGGCCCAGCCTGAAGGCTGTAGATGGACGATGGAGCTCCCTCGGAGTGAGATGGAAGACCTTGGTAACCAACCTCAATTGGAACAGGAGTTGGCCATTCAGTCCCTCAATGTTACCACACCATTAGTTAGATAAAAATGTAAATCTGTAAAAATGTAAGCTGTAAATCTGCAGAGAATGGTAAGAATTCCTCACCAAAACATTGATAGATATCCCAGAATTTTTGTTCAATAAGATGGAACTTGACTTATTGACTTATTCCATCAGTATGAATCGGTACCCCCCCACTTCCTCTCAATATGATGGGGAGTTGATGGAATATCCTGTGGGGGCTGTAATCAGGAGGTTACACCCATGTGCCAGTTGTGTGCCCGCTTTTCCAATGTTTATTTACACTTACATTTTCTGTCAATCAGATTAGCATACACTGGAATTTGGAAAAGGCTGTCAACAGTTAGATCCTAAGGAAATTGTGGGATATATTCCTTCTTTAAGCAAAAGAAATTGAGGGTTATTTTGGTGGTGTGCACGCAGGTGCTAATGGGTTCATGTGCTAAGAAGACACAGTCTGGCTTCAGCGTACAATTTTTGTCCCAATTGCCAATGATCAGCATTTAAACTTGTCTGGAGTGGGTAAAGCAGACCTGCAGGTTTAGCACTCAAGCATAGATTTGATGCAATTTTCATGGAGTTTCAGACGTGGGTTCCATATACTCACTTGCACTGAAACTGTGACTGACTCACAGTGACAGGTTTCAGAATAGTTCAGGGACCGAATCCTCTCCAAACCTCTCACAGTGAGTGAACAGTGAAAGCTGAGCTTGGCTTTAAGATGCGTTCCAAATTCTCACAATGACTTGCTTCCTCCTGTTCACCTGGCTGCTGTTAGGAGGAGGTGTTAGCTAAAGTGCTCCCCAAAAAAACACTGAGCAGCCTCTTTAATGAGCGCTAGCAGGCAAATTACTCATCAGTCAGCCCCTTAACAATTATCTGGGCAGCCATTTCGAGTACCGGCTTCAACAACTTTACCAAGAAAGCCTCTTGCGACAAACTTGGGCTAAACCAACATTACATCTCAAGTCACCATCTTGGTCACTCCTGAGGCTCTTTGGCAGCTAATGTATCAGGGAAAATTGCCCTCTGGGCTTAATTTTATCCTTGTTTAGACCAGTGTAAGTTATTGTAGGAAATTGTAGCTTGGGAACAGATGCATTATGAACAGCTTAGATTTGTCTTGGTGCAGGAAATAGGGTTAAAAGTGAGGAAATTTGGGCACAGTTTGATCACAGGCATAACACACACTTGCCAACCAGGTTTCTCCTATTGTTTATGCTTGGCATTTACTTTATGCCCTGATTATACACATGCCTTTTTACAGTCCACAGTGCAAGTCTGTGCTTGGCATAATGATGCTGAACATTCTTTGAAAAAGCCTCGGCTGAGAATTGCTGCTAGAGCTGACCTGTCTGTGAGCTCTGAGCTCTCTGAGTGGGACAAGGGCGAGGGGTATCACTGTTTCCAATGTAGGGGAATACCTTCTGACATTGCAGTAATTGGGGGCGAGAGGGGTAAGGGTCAACTATGTGACCTGTGGCAGCCTGGCTTGAAATGCTTCTTTAAAGGTTAACTCCCTAAGGCACTGTCGACACACTGAATGCAGAACTCAGGTCACTCAGCCTGATTTCCCACACTCACACTAGCCCCGGTACAATGAAGGCACATTTTTAGAGCTGAGTGCAGCTTGTTGCAGACACTAATGAAGCACTTAGTGATCTCCGTGCCTTCTGAGCAGGGGCCACATTACAAAAAGTGGGGGAGGGGCATGTACCCCCTGCTGATGCACGTTCCAAGGGTGACCAACCAGGCAGCATTTTGTTCAGGTATGAAAGCCACACTTCTTCAATTCTGGCAGCATGTGACACTTTGGACTGTTTAAAATGATTAACAAATGATTAACCAATTAACAAAATAGAACTCAGGGAATAGAAAGGTCAGTGTCAGCCTGGATAAAAACATGATTTAAGGACAAAAAGAGTGAGCCATTGATAAATAGCTATTTCTCATACTGAAGGATGGTAGAAAGTGCTGTTCCCCAGGGATCAGAGCTAGGACAGCTGTTTTTTTGATATATATATATAAATGACTTGGATATTGCATTAGAGAGTAAAATTGCAACACTTGCCAATTATACCAAACTAGGAGGTGTGACAAACAGTGAGGACTGCAACATGTCACAGATAGGCTAGCAGGACAGGTAGTGGCAGATGGAATTTATGGAAGAGAAGTGTGAGGTGATTCAATTTGGCAGAAGGAATAGTGAGAGGCAATTTAGACTTAATGGCACAGTTCTAAAGAGTGTGCAGGGAATAAGGGCCCTGGGGATCATGTGTCTAGATCTTTGAAGGTGGAAGAACATATTGAGAGCATATGGGATCTTGGGCTTCATAAATAGAAGCATTGAGTACAAAAGCAAGGACACTACACTGAGCATTTCGAAAGCTTTGGTCAGGTCACAGCTGGGGTATTGCCTCCAGTTCTGGTCACCACACTTTAGGAAGGATGTGTGTCCTTGAGAGGGTGCAGAGGAGATTTATCAGAATGGCTTCCGGGATGAGGGATTTTAGTTAAAAGATTAGGCTGGAGAAGCTGGCGTTGTTCTCCTTGGAGCAAAGGAGATTGAGGGGAGATTTGACAGAGGTGTACAAGATTATGACAGACATGCTGTTCCGTTTAGCTGATGGTACAAGGATGAGGGGACACAGATTTAAGGTTTTAGGCAGGTGATGCAGGGGGAACGTGAGGGAGAACATTTTTACACAGCAAGTGGTAATGACCTGGGACTTGATGCCTATGATGATGGTGGAAGTGGAGACAATGATTTCAAAAGGAAATTGGATGGACACTTGAAGGAAAGAAACTTGCAGGGCTTCAGGGATAACATGGGAGAATGGGGCTGACTGGATTGCTCTACCAAGAGCTGCATGGACTCGACTGAGCTTCTCAAGGGACGGGCAACAAATGCTGGTCTTGCCAGGATGCTCACATCTCAAGAAAGAATTTTTCAAACATGGTATTCTATTCCATAACAACTCTATAATTAGGGGGTTTGATAGGCTGGATGGAGAGAAACTATTTCCTCTAGTGGGGGGCATCCAGAACAAGAAGAATAAGTTTTAAATTAAAGCCAGGTCATTCAGATGCACCTTGTCACATTAGATTAATGAAAATCTCCAGAAGCTGTTGAGGCTGGGGTGGGGGATTGGGAGACGGTCAGAGGCAATTGAAAATTTCAAAACTGAGATTCATAGATCTTTGTTAGGCAAGGATACTAAGGGATATAGAACCAAGGCAGGTAAATAAGATACAGATGAGCCATGATCTAATTGAATGGCACAGCAGGCTTGAGGAGCAGAATGGCTTCCTCCTGTTCTTTTTACGTCTTACGTTCTTAAATGTATATAAGTTCAAAAGGGTGGTGCGGTCTTAACCCTTGGCTAATTCCTTCTGGTGATGCGAGAGACAGAGGATAATTTTTTTTTTGGAAAAATATACCTTATTCATAAAATAACTGAAAGTGCATTACAAACCATTTCTAAATGGCCATCACATAAAGTGCAATCAAATTCAACTTTTACACATGGATCACTAGGTGCTTCAATACAATCAATGAATATTACAGTTATTTCAATATGGTCATTACAGACAGTCAGACAGCGCAATGGTATTGGAGTTATCTACATACATCAGGTTGCACTCTGAGGTGCTTCAATACAATTATGATACATTCAGTGTTCTCTGCATACATTCATTCTGAGTCGTAGACAGAGGACAAATGCCTGCCCATACTGCTTCTTTGAAGCTGGCAAGACAAATTGATAAAACTGTATTGTGTCAAATTCTAGGCATCTAGGAAGATTGTCAAAGCCTTTCAGAGGGTATGGAGGAGATTTACCAACATGGTACCAGGGCTGAGGGGCTTCCATTAACTGGAGAGGTTGGAGAACCTTTGTGATAGAAAAAGGGCAAGATTTAGCTTCATGTTTTACTAAAACTGATGTCATTTCTCCTTTACACAATTACTTTAACAGGAGGTCTTCAATCGGGTGATTTAGCTCAAAATGGGAATCAATCTGATCTCACACCATAAAGACAGTTAACAAAGACACATCTGTCCTGCATTCTATCACATCATTGTTCTGTGGCATTGACTGTTAGGAAAGGGAAGCACTGCACAATAATGAATTTTGTCTGATGAAGTCAGTCTCTTCCACTCCAACAACCTGTAATCTATAATTCCAGAGTTCCCAGGGAGCTGTGGGGTGACTTCCGATGTTCTGAATGATTTAGTTTTACCATTATTATAATGACTTCATAATGGATGGGAATTATTCAAATGTGACTCATTTGGACTTGACATCATCGGTGAAATAGGGCCCAGCTCTGTAAGGATGTGCTTTGTAGCAGGATAAAGAGAGCTGATTGACAAAGGACTGAAGGCTGCAGGCCAGCATTTCCATTTTCATTTATTCATTCCCATACAACAGCAACGTGCATTTATATAGCTCTTTAATATTGTATGGTATTCCGAGGCACTTGACAGGAATGCAATCAGACTAACTTGGAGCAAGTCACATCAGAAGCTATTAGGACAGGCAACTAAATGCTTGGTGAAAGAGGTAGGTTTTAAGGGTTATCCTAAAGGAGGAGAGAGAGAGAGGTGGAGATGTTTACAGAGAGAATTCCAGAGCTTAGGATCTCTGGGAAGTTGAAGGTTGAAGGGAAGCGAGGCACATGATGCCAGAACTGGAGAAACACAGAGTTCTCAGTAGGGCTAGAGGAGCAATGGATACAACAGAAGCAAAGATAAATGGATTTATGGTCTTGCTCCCTATGGCTGTCTATTGTTGTACAGTGAGGCCAAATTTTTCTAGGTTTCTTAGGAAAGTTCCACAGGCCCTCGAAGTTAAACCTCAGTTTTCCCCTTTAGTTGAATTTTAAGGGTCATCTCTGATGAAACACAGGCACTGCACAGTCTTCCAGCCTTGGATTATTCACATAATTTGGCAACCTCCAAATTGCCTTATAACTTTGAGTTAGGTGTTGCAATGTGTCTGTTTTCTGGAATTTTGAAATTAATCCCCCTCTCTCTTCCACCCCTTTACAGCACCATCCCTAGGGATAGCCTGAACTCCAGTACCAAGTAGCATTTGTGTTGCACAAGTTTGAGGCAATGACCATCTCCAACAAGAGAAAGTCTAAACACCTCACTTTGACATTCAATGGTATTACCATTGTCAAACCATGCCCCGCCCCCACTTCACCCTCACCCCACCCCTGCCTCCACCATCAACATACTGGGGGTTACCATTAACCAAAAACTAAACTGGACCAGCAATATAAATACTGTGACTACAAGAGCAGATCAGAGGCTGGGAATCCTTTGGTGAGTAACTCATTTCCTGGGCTGGAATTTTAGCTCCTGTCAGGGCCAGGATCAGAGGTGGGTGAGGCTGAAAAATAGCCCGGCCGGCTGGCATTCTGGATGAGGCAGGAGCGGGGCCGCAGAGCAACCTGTCTGTACCTGGCGGGTAGCCAATTAGGGTCATTAAGAATCTTCTGGGCCTGAATCTTCTGGTTGGCGAGCGGGGGTGGGCCCCGCTTGCCGATGAATAAATGACACGCGGTGACATCAGGCGTGCATCACAACATCACCGCGCATCATTCAGATCTTGAGTTCGGCGGGCACGCACCAGAGACAGCTGCGCGCCCACTAAACCGTCAAAGGCCTATTAAGGCCATTTAAATAGCAATTAAAGCAATTGACAGGGCTGCCCATCCAACTTTAAGGTTGGCAGGCAGGCGAAGAGCCCAGGCAGCCTTCGCATTTTTCATGGAATCTCATCCATTTGGCAATGCAGACAGAAAAGGCCCAATAAGTCAAAGCATCTCTTCCTCCTGGGGGCTCAGGAGTTGTGACTGTGCCTGTTTCCTGCTGGTTGTCTGCTCCTCCCTGTGGCTATGTGTGACCTTGCCCTCTAAGGGGAGAATGTCTGTGAGTGGGTTGCAATGTGTTTGGATGATATGCCTGTCAGAGCTGAAGAGCTGGCAGTATGTGGAAGTTGTGAGATGTGGCTGTGAGGCTTTGCAGCAGTGCTAAGTGTGTGAGGGTGAGGTGGAGTATGTGAATGTTCGGGATGAGTCTTGATTGCCAGAGATTGCTGACAGTGAATGATGAGGATGTGATGGGGTGGGTAGGATATGGCATCGGAAGATGCATTCACTAACCTTGACCACTCCTTGAGATTAATAAATTTTGTGCGGCACTACAGCCATGCCCTTGGGGCCAGACTCCTTGGATTGATCTCCGTGGTTACCTCAGTAGTCACCAGCTCCCATTCCCTTTGCCGTGTCTGCCTTGAGAGCCTCCTGGTACCCTGTGGAAATATGCATCTTTCTTCCTTTCTACCTCCTGCAAAACATGAGAGAACCTGGGAGTGCCCTCTCTGGACTGTTGTCCCATTGGTAATCTTTATCCCTTCACAGAAACCCTTTTGGAAACAGTTGCAGCATCAACTTTAGGAAGCGCAGGTCAGGGTGACTAACTATTACGAAATAAATTAAGGAACACTTTGACAATGGGACCAGAGTGCTGGGGGAGTACTGGGGACTGTGAGAGAGGAGGTGTTAGTGACGGTGAGCAGGGACAGTGGGAGCACGGGTGGGTAGGTTGGTAAGGAGTTTTTCAATATGAGTGGGGTTGGGGACGAGGGTCCTTGAGATCATAATATGTGGGACCGGGGGTGGGGAGGTGGTTAAAATCAAATAAAATTTACAACTTATCTTGTTGAGTTACAGTATTATCATCCCTCTGCTGGCTAACTCACTCGCTAGCAGTCCCATTCGAATCACTCAAACTCACCCTGAAGACTCCGAGGATCAGTCTCCCACAGGCTGTCCTAAAAATACAAGGCAAAAGCCCTTAAAGGGACATGGGCAAACACTCAAAATAAGGGACATCCCCTTAAAATGAAAGACAGCAGGTTGCCCTGGGTAAGTAATAACTCATGTTAGTCTGGCATAAGCTTGGGCCCGCCTGTTGAACGTGCAATGTGCTCGGTACTGGGCTGCACTCATGATCATGGTGTGATGAGTAGGCTGCTTGCTGACTGCATCACCTCGATTGGGCGCAGGGTAATTGTGCATCGCGATCCAGAAAACCAGCCCTATCAAATGCTTAGCCTCAGATAACCATAAGTGAAGAAGGTACATCACTATACTTGTTTCTGGAAGGTTCTGCTAGTTTTGCTGTGCTGTTAGTGTTGAGAGGTATGAACAAACTACTGATTGCTCTATTTGTCAAATCTTGGAGTGGTTGTCACACGCTACTGCAATGAATAACAATCGGGTTGCTGCAGTATCTGTGTGCCATATGCAGGGGGCAAATTTATGGCTGCCACTGATTAGCTGTGAGACTGAATCAGAATACAAACACAAGTGAAAAAGCCAATGAAGAAAATTATTCTTTCACTCGCTTGATTACAGTTGGCTTCAGCAGTAACTGAGCAGAAGTCGGAGTTTATCAGAACTCAGGTGGTCCTTTTCATAAAAGCCATTTGGATTCTGCAATTCCTATAGGGAATTTCCCTGAGAACTAGGAATCTCTGGACCAGACTTCCATCCTCATTAACCTGGAATTTACCCAAGCTACCCTGCAGTGCAGGAATATAGGAGAAGACCTGAGAATATGGTGACAATGTGGATGTTAGCCTCTCCATCCATTTTTCATAGGTTTGATCATTCACTTATTCCGTCTCTGTCCTGTTGCAATTTCCTGCTCCTGCCTACACTACTTACTGTCCCATCTGATTTTGGATCACCTGTGAACTTGGATATATAACACCCTTCATTCCTTTATCCAAGTCATTAATAAATATGATGAAAAGTTGAGGCCCCAGAACAGATCCCTGGGGAACACTGCTTGTTACATCCTGCCAATTAGCGAGCTTACCCTTTATCCCTGCTCTGTCTCCCACCGCCCAACCAACTCCCAACACAATTCAAAAGGCTATTTCCAACTCTCCGTGCTCACATTTTTGCTAATAATATTCAGTGTGGAACTTTCACATAGAGGTAACATCATTTAGATACCTTGTTGGTGACCTTCTCAAATCATCCACTAAATTGGTCAGATTTACCCTAAACAAAGCCATGTTGGGCTCTCACTCATCACTTCATAATTATTAAAGTGCTCACTTACTCTGTCTCTAATAGGGTTGCCAACCCTCCAGGATTGGCCTGGATTCTTCAGGAATTGAAGATCAATCTCCAGGACACTGCTGTCTGCAACACTAGAGAAATATCATCAGGACAGTAAAAAAGATGGTGTTTTTATGTCATTTTCTTTGAAAATTTCTCTTTACTGGATATAAAAACATTGAAAATGGGGCAAAAAGACTCTGAGTATCACACCATCCTGAATTGGAACTATATCATTTCAATGGGTCAACATCCTGGAACTCCCTCACTAACAGCACTGTGGGTGTATCTACAACACTTAGACTGCAATGGTTGAAGAAGGCGGCTCACTACCACCTTTTCAAGGGCAGTTTGGGATGGGAAACAAACGCTGGCCTAGCCAATACCGCTTACATCCCATGAACGCAAAAATGTAGTGACAGTCAAGTATCATCCAATTGGATAATGAGTCTTTTGGCTTTCCAATTGCTATAGGAAGGCATGTGTCACAAGGCTGACTAATGGCTGGAGGGCTGGGCCAGTCATGTGATGAAACGTCCAGGAATACATTTAGTTACAGTTGGCAACCCTTGTCTCTAATGACAGATCCTGAATTTGAGATTATTGGGAGATTTGGGATTATAAATACATTTTAAATTATAGATAGATTCAGGGTTATACTTCTTTTGTAAACCCATTACCAATTAAGTGCCCCCTATGGGCACAGATGCATGGAAACACCACCCCCTGCACGTTCCCCTCTGAGTATCACACCATCCTGAATTGGAACTATATCATTTCAATGGGTCAACATCCTGGAACTCCCTCACTAACAGCACTGTGGGTGTATCTACAACACTTAGACTGCAATGGTTGAAGAAGGCGGCTCACTACCACCTTTTCAAGGGCAGTTCAGGATGGGAAACAAATGCTGGCCTAGCCAGTACTGCTTACATCCCATGAATGCAAAAATGTAAAAATTGAAAGAGATCCCACTGATCCACTGTAACAAAAACAAAGGAAAAACAAACCAAAGGAAACTTTAAAGGAAACTTAGTAACTTAAATTAAAACATCATTGTTTAGGTTGATAATGCACTCCAATAACCACACCCCACCCCCACGCCAGCACCCACTGGTTGCAGAAGGCCTCAAGCAAACCAGCAGACACCATGTGCTCCCTTTCCAGGGACATCCAGGCATGGACATGACCACGGAAGAGAGGCAAGCAATCTGCTACCTGGACCTGTTATCAGCCACCTTGGCCAGGCCCAGGAACAGTCGAACAAGGAGCTCCTCTGACCTGCCAGCTCCCACCACCCCACACCCCTGCCAACATCACCACCACCCCCCAACACTCCCCACCCCACCACCAACCACCACCCCCGCATCTGGTGGGTAAAAATTAGGAGCTGAAGTAGAACCAGAATTGAAGAGCAGCCCCTCCAGATGATGGAGGAGGGGCTGCAATCTCTCACACTTTACATAAATATGAAAGACGGACTCCTCCAGGGGTCTAGAGGCCTTTTGGAATCAGAAGGAGATTACCAGAAAACAGAGAGAATGAGGCATATAGCACTCTAGTCAAAGGCCATCCAGTACAGGAAACACATCATGTAATTCTGACCAATTTGCCTCTCAGTTACATCAAATAAAGCATAGGAAATTACATCATAGTGAGGTATCTGATACCAATCTAATGTTGTGATTAGTTAATTGAAAACTATTTAATAATGTGTCAGAACAATGTATAAATTCACCACTCAGTACAAACACTTTCCTTTGTTAGTTGCAACCTCTTTACTTGGTTGATCTATTTCTGCCTACACAGGTAACTGTAGACCTGTCACTTTAACGACAGCTGTGGAGTGTGGAATGACTGGAGTGCTATGTGTTCAAAGCTGTTGACTGATGTGCCTCGGTCACCTGTCTCCATGCAACCTGGTAATCTCTCTGTATTCCCAAAATGTTTCTGTAATCCTAAATGCTTCCATATCCCAGAATCCATATATATTTTTAAATCTATTTCTAATTCCAAATCGCCCTATAATCCCAAATCCCTCAATCTCACAAATCACTTCATTTCAGATGTCCGTTATTCACCATCCCAGGTATCTGGGCTTGTTTGTCTCTCCCAGGTAACTATTTCTATCCAAGTAGCTGCACTTCTATCCTACCTTTGATGTAATAGACATCCCAAAGTGTTTTATAAGGCGAACCATTAATCACCATGTACAATGGTTCAGTAAGTCAACTCATGGATGCTGTGCTACAGAGCCTGAAGACACTGGCTCCTCACTGATGCTTCCACTGCCATTAGTTTCACTTCAGTACTTATTGCTACTTAATAATCTTTTACAGGCTGCCATAAGCATCAGGAATCTATCTGACCATGAAAGGCATCACAATCCAATTATGTTTTGCCCAGCAGGAGTTATTGAATTGTCAGCAATGGGTTCACCCCAGTATATTCACCCATTAACGATGAAATAATTTGCATTTATATAGCACTGCTCATGATCTTAGAATGTCACAAAGTGCTGCCATCTGCTGGCATTATTTCACTGAAATTGCAGCTGAAACCCTCACTTACATGTGAAAATAAAGGATTTCCCAAGCTTGCTTTTAAATGGAGATAAATTGTAGGACTCTGAGGTACAGAGGAATCTGCATGAATCAGGGAAAGTTAGTATGCAGGTGCAGCAAGTGATTAGGAAGGCAAATGGAATGTTGTTGTTTATTGCAAGGGGAATGGAATATAAAAGTAGGGATGTTTTGCTACAGTTGTACAGGGTGTTGGTGAGACCATATTTGGAAAACTGTGTTCAGTTTTGGTCTCCTTATTTAGCAAAGGATATAAGTGTGTTAGAAGCAGTTCAGAGAAGGTTCACTCAACTGATACCTGGGATGAAGGGGTTATCTTATGAAGAAAGATTGGATGGGCTGGGTCTGTATCCATTGGAGTTTAGAAGAATGAGAGGTGATCTTATTGAAAGAGTAAGAGGCGCAGGATCAATGAGTGGAGACTTCAGTCTGAGTGAGACAGAGACCATGTGGGTATATTTACGAATTTGGTTCAAGTGGGAATTCAGTGAATAGGGGGAAAGAGGAGCTTTAGGTAAGGTTTACTGCAAGATGTACGACTTAGAATAGAATGCTGGGAGTTGGGTAATTAAGGAAGTTAGGGAAGGAAGGGAAGGAAGGGAAAGAGGTGCTCTTTTGCTTTCTGCTTTCTAACTTTCTCAGCTTTCAGGAAGTGGTCATACTCTGCTACAGGAGAAGAAGCTAGTTATGTGGTGAGTATCTAGTAATTAACTAAGGTTTATTCTCATCCTAAGTTCAAAATAGTCTAGCAACTGGTGGTAAGGTTAATAAAATATATAAAAACAAAAGTAAAATATATAATTGAATGAAATAATTAAATAATTAGAACAGATTAAGGATATCAGGACAGGTGATGTGTCACAGCTGCAGCATGTGGGAGCTCCTGGTTGCCAGTTTGATCCAGGGCAACCATGTCTGCAGCAAATGTTTAAGGTTTGAGCAGCTTCAACTCAGAGTTTATGAACTTTAGGCTGAGCTACAGACACTGCACTGCATCAGAGAGGGGACAATTACCTGGATTCGTTGTACCAGGAGGCAGTCACACCTCTTAGGACAGGGTCTTCTGATATGGTCAGTGGTCAGGAACAGGAGAGTGTGACTGCGAGTGAGGCAGGTAAGGGGACTCAGAGGGCAGGAACACAGGAGCATGAGCCTCTCCAATTGTCCAACAGATTTGAGGTTTTTTCAGCTTCTTTGGATGAGAATGGGGACTGCAGGGGGATGAGCTAACTGACATGGCACCATGGTACAGGAAGCCATCAAAATGGAGGGAGCAAAAAAGAATGTAGTTGTAGTAGGGGACAGTATAGTCAGAGGGATTGACACTGTTCTCTTCAGCAAAGATCGTGAGTCCAAATGGCTGTGTTGCCTTTTCGGTGCTGAGGTTCGGAGCATATGCTCGGGGAGAGGAACTTGCAATGGGAGGAGGAGGACCTAGTCATTGTGGTTCCATGTAAGTACCAATAACATAGGGTTGACAAAGATGGAGGTCCTGCATAGTCAGTATGATGACCTAGGCAGCAAATTAAGAAGTAGAACCTCAAAGGTCATAATCTCTGGATTATTACATGAGCCACATGCAAATTGGCATAGGACAAATCAGATTAGGGAGCTGAATGTGTGGCTCAAAGGCTGGTGTGGGAGAAGTGGTTTCTGTTTCGTGGGGCACTGGCACCAGTACTGGGGAAAGTGGGATCTATACCGTTGGGACAGTCTACACTCAAACCATGCTGGGACCAGTGTTCTTGTAAACTGCATAACTAGGGAAGTAAAGAGGGTTTTAAACTAAATAGTGGGTCAAGGGATCAAATTTGGGAAGATGTGGTAAATCAAAGAGTAGAGACAAGTCAAAAGAGAAAGGTATTGTTATGGGAAATGAGAAACAGGCTGTGACAGGAAGGAACAGAGAGCACAAATCTAACAGTAAATCAACTGATGAAACTAGATGTTACAAAAAGAATAAAAGGATAAATCTAAAACTTCTGTATATGAATGTACGTAGCATTCGAATCAAAACAGATGAATTGAGAGCACACATAGAAATAAATAATTACGATTTGATAGCCATTACAGAGACATGGCTGCAGGAGGACATGGATTGGAACCTGAATATTGAAGGCTACAGGATGTTTAGGAAGGACAAGAAGCGAGAAAAAGGTGGAGGGTGGCTCTGTTAGTTAATGATAGTATTGGCACAATGGAGAGGGATGACCTAAGTTTAGGAAGTCAGGATTTGGGAATGGTTTTGGGTAGAGATGAGTAATGGTAAAGGCAAGGATTCACTTGTGGAAGTTACGTACAGGTGCCCTAACAGTAACCACATGGTAGGATTGAACATAAAGGAAGAAATAATTGGAGCTTGTCAGAAAGGCACAGCGATATTCATGGGAGATTTTAATTTACATATAGACTGGAAAAGTCAGATGTGCAAAGATAGCCTAGATGAGGAGTACATAGAATGTTTTCGGGATAGTTTCTTGGAACAGCATGTTCTGGAGCCAACTAGAGAGCAGGCTACACTAGACCTGGTGTTGTGCAATGAGATGGAAGTAATTAATGATCTCATAGTGAAGGTGCCCCTGGCTAGCAGCAACCATAATCATCACATTAAACTCCATCTGCCAGATCTTTGCACACTCACTTAACCTATCTATATCTCCTTAGTCCTCTTCACAATTTACTTTCCCACCTATCCTTGTGTCATCATCAAATTTGGCAACTATCCCTTCAATCCCTTCATCCAGGTCATTCATATAAATTGTAAACAGTTGAGGTTCCAGCACTGATTCCCGCGGCACACCACTCGTTACATCTTGCCAGCCTGAAAAAGCCCATTTATGTCTACTCTCTGCTTCCTGTTAGCCAGCCAATTTTCTATCTATGCCAATATGTTACCCTCTATACCATGGGCTTTTATTTTCAGCAATAACCTTTGATGTGGCACTTTATCAGGTGCCTTCTGAAAATCTAAGTACAGTACATCCACCGGTTCCCCTTTATCCACACCACATGTTACTTCCTCAAAGAACTCCAATAAGTTGGTCAAACATGATTTCCCTTTCACAAAACCATGTTGACTCTGCCTGATGTTCTTGAGCTTATCCAAGTGCCCTGCTATAACTTCTTTAATAATAGCTTCTAACATGTTCCCTATGACAGATGTTAAGCTAACCGACCTGTAGCTTCCTGCTTTCTGTATCCCTCTCTTTTTGAATGGAGTTACATTCGCTATCTTCAAATCTATTGGGACCTTCCCTGAATCTAGGGAGTTTTGGAAAATTAAATCCAATACATCAACTATCTCACTAGACACTTCTTTTAAAACCCTAGGATGATGTGGTGGGAGGGGGTGGGTGCAGAGTGGAGTGTGGGGGAAGTGGTCATGCACTTGGAAAAGCTTGCCAAAAGTGAGCATTCTTTGGCAGCTGAGACTGTTCAGCTGCAACTCCATTGACATGCTTGGAGACAGGCCTCTGAAGCTTTTCTACCCACTCAAGCAACGTAAAAGCATAAATTCCACCAAATTACCCAGAACTTAACACCTCTCGGGTGCAGATTGCAAATTAATGTGCATTTTAGGGTGCAGCAGAATAGCTGGGTGACTGGGCAAGTTGTAGAATCCCCTTGCGAAAGGTGAAGGCACTCCCAACTCCTTGCATTGTTTTTATTAAGGTGTGGACCAGTATCAATCATGGTTCAAGCTAACAGCAGTGCGGGTTAGGAGAATGCCTGTGTCTGAACTGAGAGGACACCATACAGTCCAGCCGCCAAAGGTGCTGCCAGTCGGTCAAATAGAGTGAGGCATAAGTTGGTGGGGTTTCAGACAGCCAATGAGCACACTGCACATTGGCCATCTAAGTGGTGGCCAGCACTGTCTGGCATGTGTGAAAGGATGAAAGGACCTTCGGACTTAACCAAGAGAGGTTCTTAGCACACCCATGCTAACCCAAACATCTGTCTCTTTGATCCTTCAGGAGGAGAACATCCGGATCATGCAGCCTGGAGATTTAGCAGTATGCCTCGTGGCTTACAGGGAGCAGAGAAGAAGAAGAGTGTGGTGGAGGTGCCTGGCTTGGCAAAGGGAGGAACACCTCCCTCAAGATGAAGGGGCGACAGGGCCTCCTGCATACATAGCTGAAGATCCACAGAGAGCCATCGCTCATAGGCACCTCGCTAGGCCCAGGATCTATAGATAGTGCTTGTCATTCCTGCAGATGACTGAGAACCAGTATCACTGAAGACTGCGCATGTCTACGGAACTGGTCGGTCACATATGCCACTTGCTGCAGGATTTGGCGCCACAAGGATGAGGGCATCCACTACCAGCGGCTGTGAAAGTGACCTTGGCACTCAATTTTTATGCCAGTGGCTCCTTACAGGGGGACACAGGTGACCTGTGTGGGATCTCGCAAGCCTCCATGCACAAATGTATCCAGGAGGTCATGGATGCCACCTTTGCGAAGAAACAGAACTTTGTGCATCTCGCCTGGGATCAGGAAAGCCAGGAAGCAAGACCGCTGGGATTTGTGCAGGGTTTTCCACAGATGCAGGATGCCATTTGCCAGGGTGACCAGGATTGGGGATATGCTGGGTAGCAGAGGAGTGGGCTGGATGCTTCCACAGGAGTTGGTGCATCGCGCGTCCGTGGACGTTGGGCTCGCGGCTAATGCCATTCAAGACCTCAGGACGATCATGCTCAGCCCCAATGTCATTCTAGGCCTCGAAGTGGCGCAGGTGCGTGGTGGTCTTCCGTCTGAGCACACCCCTGTTCAACATTGGTACAAAGCCCCGAACATTCCTTTGGGAGCCAGTGCCCCGCAGCCTGAGTTGCCTCGTGGAAATGTCCTCTGTGTCCTTTAGCACAGTGCAGAGGGGTTTCAGGTATGGGCTGCTGCTGCACGCCCTTCAATTCCTTGCCCTCGCCCACCACCCGGACACGCGCTGGTGTGCCTTGCTGCTGTCCAGCGGCAGAGGTCCCCAGTGGGGGGCCCTCTACAGGGGTGTCTGCCCACTTTCCATTGGGGAGCTGGGGTGGAGGGTGTTGCATGCAGCAGTCCCATACAACCATAGGATGCGTTGGTTCAGGGACTCCCAAGATACCTGCATCTTTTGCAACATTGTGGAGTCCGTGGACCATGTCTATGTTAATTGTTGTAGGCTGCACCCCTTTATCAGTTATTTAAAAAATCTTTTATTGTTTTGTTTGCACTTCAGTTCCATGCTCCTGATCTACGGGCACCCAATGCGGCAGGGGGCTGGGAGGGAGGGGGACCTACTTGTGAACCTGCTCCTGGGCCTGGCCATGTTGGCCATTAACAGGTCCAGGCAGTGGATGATCGAGAGGGTCATCTGACCCAACCATCTGCCCCTCTTCTGCAGCTATGCTCATGGCCGGGTGTCCCTGGGGAGGGAGCACACAGTGTCTGCCGGCATTGTCAAGGCCTTCCATGCTTGGTGGGCACCACAGAGACTGGGGTGTTTTATTGACCTTGTTAATCACATTTTGGTTTAATGTTTGCAAGTTTCCTTCAAATTTTGTCTTTGCTTTTGCAGTTTCCCTTTAAGGGGCTGCTTTTTACTTTGCCACTAATTTTGTTAATTTAGTTTACTTGGTTGACTTAAAAGAGTTACACCTTCTTAACTTTCTTAATCCTGTCACTACATCTTAGCGCTCTACGGACATCCACAGCGGAGGTGGATGCAGCCCGCTGACTGCTATGCCCTGATTGTGACGACCTTGGCAGGCATCCTCTGGAGGGCCAAGACCTAGAGGGCCCCAGCCTGCTTTCAGGGTCCTGCAGTGTGGCACCCTCCTCGGCCTGTGGAGCTGGAGCTGCTGGAGTCACAGTAAGAAGGGATTCAGATGGGCCGGACATTCCCAGAGTCACCCGGGTGGATGGCCCCAGGGTGTGCACCTGCTGATCCTCTCCCTACAAATGTTCGAGGATCCCTTATTGACTTCCGGAGGAGAAGGAGAAGCTGGAGTGAGATTGAGCTGCCCCACACCCCTCTCATATTGACACTGCTGGAGGCCAACTATGGCATCAGTGTGCAGCAGTGGAGGAGTGATGTCCTGGACCAAGGTCTCCATGGCAGCTGCCATCCTGCCAGTGTTGAACTTGGTGCATTGGCATGCCGGCGCCATCACCTCAACCTGAAGACAGACAGATTCCTCCATCGTGCCTTGCAATCCAAGGAGCAGAGTGGACATCCCTTCCTGATGTTCCCGAGTTTGCCTTTGCAGCTCCAGCAACTGAGGTACGATGGAGTCCAGAGGCTCCTCATCTGACTCGGATCCAGCAGGTTTATGAGTTCCAGTAGTCCTCTGAGTGCTGGAAACCTGGGAAGTCCCTGCCTCCACCTGCTGTGGATCAGACAGTGTGATGTGCTCACTAGATTATGACCCTGAGGCTGCTCTAGAACTAGGTCCCACCAAGTGTGTGTCTCTGCGCTGGTGGAGGCTGTGGTTGAGTGCTGTGATGGGTCTTCAATGAAGGTGTCATCAGGTTCTTCTTCCAAGGTGTCTTTGGGGCTTGAGTGGAGGACCTGGGTTGTGGACCCCCTTGGCTGCTCCCCAGACTGCAAAAGCAGGAGAGGTAATTAGTGCATAGTGTAGGAGACTGCAGAACAGGGACTTACTTACAGCATGGTTGGCTGTTGGACATTGCACTGCTGGATCCTCACTTGCTTAATCACCAGCGACTTCACCGTCAGCACAGAAATGCTCCAGATCATCGACGGCCAACTGGATGACTCTACTATCAAAGTCTGTGAGGACCTTGGTGTCAGGTATTCCTCCACCAGTCTGCGACCTCTCCCTTTTGTCATGTGCCAGCTTGTCCTGCATGAATACAGATGGAGAGAGTGTAAGCAGGACACCTGCCAGGCCAGATGAGAAGATTGCCTGGCATGTATGGGTGGTGCCATGGATAGGATGAGGACACGATCCGCAGAGCAGATGAAGGTGTGTGTGAGAGAATGAATGGTGATGTCTCTTGAACTGGCAGTGAGTGAGATTTCTGTGGGTATGAGATGGGTTTATGAGTGTCTGAGTTGAGAGTGATGATGGCAGAACAGAGAAGATCATTCATCCTCTTTTGTTCTTTTGTCACTGGGTGTCTGTCCTGTTTTGCAGGACGTTGGCACTGACCACCCCCTGCTACCACCTCCCATGCTGGATTGGTGACCTTGCTTGCTGGTCTTCGCCCAGAGCAGGAGTATGAGGATTAACTACGTGGCGACCTTCAATACATTCAGTAGGTCCCAAGGGACGTGTCAGTAAATTTGGGGCCAGCATGTTTTCTCCATTTGGCAGCATGATTTTGCAGCAGCTTTTGATCCCTTCAAGAGTGCTAGCTCTTTGCAGGGCACTCTTTAAATATGGTGCCTTGATTACTGAAGGCTTGAGGTGACAGCAGGGCAGGTGAATGAGAGGCTGCCCCCGCCAGTGATCCAACGTGTTTCCTGGGAATGCATTATGAATGAGGTGGGACACACCGGGAATGGGACGATACGGCGTGAAAACCCACCATTGAGGCTGGCGGGTAAAATGCCCACTGCCACACGTTGTACAAATCTGGGACGATTCTGCCCTGTGACTGATCAGTGAAGGATTTGTGTGATCTGACGGACTAATCCCAGTCCCATCCAGTCTAACTTTCAGAATTCGCCATTTTGTGGTCCTTTATACAAAAGGTGCTTGGGGCGGACAAAAGATTCTCTTTAATCTACACAATAATTATTTTTCACAGCACACTGCAGTGGAGGCTGGATAAACAGACTGAGCTCCAGCCTCTGTTTCAGCCAAAACATTTCATTGTATCGTTGCCCATTCCATTCAATGTGTAAAGAGGCACGTATTAAGGGCAAGTTATTTATGTACTTATCAGGTTTGGCCTCACCTCAGTCATATATTATTTAACTTGGATTTACGTAGCGTCCTTAATGTGGAAAAACATTCCAAGGTTCTTCACGGTTCATAGACAGAATTGGACGCCAAGCCAAAGGAGGTGGAATTATAGGGCGAAATCTTTGTTTTGGAGGCTGGTAACAGGAGTCAAGACTGTTTCAGTATGCTAAACCCATCTTCTGGGGAAACAGTCACTCATTGGAATCTTAACCATGAAGTCCCTTTAGTTGGCATGGAGACAGGTCCCCTGTCTAATTAAGAATGGCAGGCAGGCCCTTGAAGCTGAAGGCCAATCAAATACTTTCCAGCTTCTAAGGAACATCCGGCCAAGGTAAATTTTAAGTAACTGAGAGGGCGCTCAAAGTGCCTCTCACCATTTAAAAAAAAATCCAATTAAAAATAGAGAAAGCAGCAAGGCTGCCAGTGTGGGGGATTGAAGGTGGGAGTGCACGCCTCTACCTTTGACTGCACCTCCATCCAAGCAGACGGGAGGGCCTGTAGGCCCGTCTGGATCACCGGTATCGCAGTCTGCTGCTGGGAGCCCGCAGCAGGGAATTGTTCTGCCCCCTGTCACAGCAAGACACTGGAGACCATGTGGAAAATCCCAGTTGTCTCCTTAACGAACCTTTAACAAGACTGTTAATGAGCCCAACTGGCTGCCTGCCTTCAAAATGGCTGATGCCAGGGACTGTGTCGAGACACCAGCACGCTGCCTAGTTCCAGTATTTTCTGGCGTCGTCTGCCTCTATTCCCATCCTCAGTGGGGCCCAAATCTTACACCATAGAAAGAGACAATTTAGTCCCATTATACCCGTACCCACTGTTCGAAGGAGTTATCCAAGTTAGACTACAGCCCAACTTTTTCCCTATAACCCTGAAATTCGTCCTCATGCAGGTACATGTCTTTTGAAAACCCCAGTCATTACCCTTTCTGGTCGTGTGTTCCAGACCCTCTGTTTGAAAAAAATGTCTCCGCATTTTCCCTCTAGTTCTTTTGCCAATTATTTTAAGTGTATGACTAATGGTTACCAATCCACTTGCCAGAGGAAGCAGTTTCTCTTTACTTGCTGCAGCAAAACACCTTATAATTTTGAATAACTTTATTAGGTCTTCCCCTTCTCTACACAAATGAGAACACCTGCAGCTTCTACAACCTCTACTGAAGTCCCTCATTCTGGTAAACCTCCTCTGTACCCTCATGAAGCCTTGATGGCCTTCCTAAGGTATGATGCTCATCCCTGTACATAATGCTGATTGTTAACCAGTGGTTTGTAAAGGTTTAGTATGACTTCCTTGTTTTGTATTCAGTGTCCCTCTTTATAAAGACAAGTATCCCAATAGGCTTTCTTAATCACCTTAGCAACTTGTCCTGCCACCTTCAAAGGTTTGCAAATAGGTCCATCTGCTCTTGCAACCCTTGCCCCACCTTCAAAACAGTGCCATTCAGATTTCATTGTCTTTCCGAAGTTGCTGCCAAAGTGCATCATTTCACGGTCCACATTAAAATCTATCTGCCATGTATCTTCCCATTTCACCAGTGTGTCTAATGGGAATGGCAGGTTAACATGTTAACATCTGCAGGCCTCTGGCACCACTCCTATATCCAAGGAAGATTGAAAGATTGTGGCCAGAGCTTCAGCCATCTCCACCCTAGCTTCCCTCAGAAAGCTAAGAAGCATGTTATTTAAACTGGGTGTCCTGTCAACTTTGAGTGATGCCAATGATGAGATATTTGGAGGGAGGGAAGCAAAAGGCTTGCCTAAAGAGATGTGTTTAAGGGTAGCTGAGAGGAAGGGAGGGAGGAAAGACAAGCGAAGGAAATTTCAGGGTATACCAGGGTCCAAACAACTGCCAAAGAGTTTCTCCTCTAGGGAGGAGAAATGTAAGCAGGCCAGCATTAAAGAAACAGAGAGTTCTGGAGGATTCGTAAGGCTGGAAGACATTTTGAAGATGGGGCTGGGTGAGGTTATGAAGAGATTTCAATATGTGAATGAACATTTTAAATTTGAGGTGGTGGGGGGGGGGGGGGTGCGGTGGGGGGGGGTGGGGGGGGTTGGGGCAGTGGTTGGGGGGGGGGGGGGGGGGGGGGGGGGGGGGGGGCACCAGGGGCAAATGTAGAGCAGTGAGGACAGAAATGGGGGTGACTTGTGAGAGGAGTGCAAAATGCACTGGAATAATTGAATAAGAAGGTGACCAGGGGGTAGAGGAGAGTTTTAACAACAGATTGGCTGACACAGGGCAGAGGTGGATGATGTTATGTAGGTAAAGGTCTTTGTATTGATGACTACATCAGGAGCTGAAATTGGATGTATCAGTCTATTTCAGTCTGAGTTAATGACTGGGGATGAGATTGAGTCAATGGCAAGGATATGGAATTGGTGGCTGCGGCTAAAGATGATAGCTTCAATCCTTCCAATGTTTAACTGGAGAAAATGGTGGCTCACCCACAATTGGATATCAGACAACCAATGTGACAAATATAGGCAGTGAAGGAATCAAGGAAGGGCCAACATTCTTCTAACAGATATATTAGTATGGAATAAAGGTGTAAGGCAACAATCAAAGAATTAACGGAGGTTCCACAAACACATAGGTTTGCCCTT
Organism: Carcharodon carcharias; assembly: GCF_017639515.1. NCBI lineage: Eukaryota > Metazoa > Chordata > Chondrichthyes > Lamniformes > Lamnidae > Carcharodon > Carcharodon carcharias. Next base: position 117,364,472 of record NC_054476.1, on the reverse strand, counting down.
GTGGTGTATCAGAGTGCCTGAGTTTAGTGAAAGGCTTTGATAATTGATCATTGCAACCCTTTAATATAATTCTGTTTCCCTTCAAAGTCTAAAGCTACCTTTACATTCCCCTGAGGCTGGCAGTGGGTGTGGGTTGGAAATCTATTGTTCAGTCTCACCGTTACAATTATTATGGACTAGTTTTCCCAGATGGCCTCATGTGATCTGTATTTGAAAATCAGACAGCTGCCAACAAAGAGGCAGGACTCTCAGCCCAGACAAGCTCACAGACGTGTTAACTAATGGAGGTGGGAGGATCTGGTTATTGAGTACCTTGACTGGGGCTCCAGAGAGGAGATATGAACCAGCCCAGTGCAATGGGAATGCTTGGGTTGTCTGCATGAGTAAGCTTTTGCTCACCCTATTGTCCTTTTAACCCCCTGCCACCAACGCCCCCTCAGCCACTAGTTAGCAAGTTAAAAACAAAGTCGAGTAAAATGGGATTTCTCCACTTTCACAGAAAAACTCCCCTTAAAACAGCAAAGTGACCCTGTTGCATTGATAACCATGGTTGGCACTCTTTGTAACTCTGTGAACTGACCCTCTTCCTCATTGACATCGAATGAAGCTTCTACTTTGAGACAGTACCTGACTCTCTGAGTTACACACATATAATTGGCTTTTTCTCAGTCCTCTTAAGGTCCCTTTCACAAGCAGCCCCCTGCCTAACCCCAGATAACTTTCCCCAAGTTAATTCAAAGCACAGTAGCAAAAATGCCTTAGCTCAAAAATGATGGCGGGGCGGGGGAGTGGGTTGGCCAGGGAGCCGGGGGTGGGGGTGGTGGGTGAGGGGGCAGGGACCAGGGGGGAGGGGGGAGACAGGGAGCAGGAGGGAGGGGAGAGACAGGGAACGAGGGGGGAGACAGGGAACAGGAGGGGAACAGGGAGCCGGGGGTGGGGGACAGGGAGCTGGGGGATGGGGGACAGGGAGCCGGGGAGTGGGGGGAGGTGGTGCAGTTTTGGGGATGACCTGGAACGTGTTGGTATTTCTACTCTCAGGGAAATGGTATGGGGTCAGGGTGCCTTTATTGCAGGTTGGCAATCTTCTTCCTTAGAGCATAGCCCAGACTCCAACCAAGAGGGGAGATTGGGAGGATTTTGTTGCATCATACTGAGGCTGCAAACAGGCTTTAAAAAGTTTTATCTTTGTGTCAGAGTAAGCCAACTCCAAAAGACAGTCAAGCATTCTGTAATTGGTGACTTTTCCATCCCTGCAACCTCTTCTAACCCTCCATGACCTCTGCACTCTGCCAATTCTGGCTTCTTGCACATCCCTGATTTTCATTACTCCTCCAATCGAAGCCATGAGTTCAGATATCTTAGCCTTAAGGTCTGGAAACCCATCCCAAAATCTCTCTGCCTCTCTATCTCTCTTCTCTTTTAAGACCATCCTTGAAACCCAACTGTCTTTGACTGAGCAGTCCCTCACCTTTTCTAATGTCTCCTTATATGGCTCAGTGTTAAATTTTGATGAGAAGCATCTTGGGAGTTTTTACAGCATTATAGGTGCTATATCACTGCAAGATGTTGCTATTGTTTATGTTCTTTAGGCAACATTTAATAGCAGTGGATGCCAGTGATGCACAGGGATTCCTTGCGACCAGTGCTGCTAGGAAAGCAAATGACAAGAAATTCATCTTTTGATGTATATTCCTCATTTGAATAGCATCTGAGGATATCTGCCAATCGGGGTATGGAGTTGATGGTAGGGATTGAAGGTTTTGGAATAAAAACAGAAAATGCTGAAGAGCCTCAACAGGTCTGGCAGCATCTGTGCAGAGAGAAACAGAGTTAGCGTTTCGAGTCTGAAACATTGGACAGGATTTTTAGGATGGCGTGCTGGGTGCAATCAGCGAGCCTGGGAGCAGCTGAGGAATGAACTGCTGCCCGTGATTGGCCCCCGACTGTGACTTCACACTGGCGGGTCAATTAATGGTCAATCAGAGTGAAGCACGTGCTGATATGGGTTGGGGGCGGGAGGAGGGCGAGCGCTGAAGTCAGTGCAGGCACAGGGGAGCATTCACAGAAAGCTCCCTGAAGGCAGAGAGCTGCCGCAGGGAATTGAAGACTTCAAAAGTATCAAATTAAGATTTTTAAATCTGGAAAAAGATGTCCACGCAACACAAGCAGTCACCTGATCATAGACATTATAAAAATTATGTGCATAGATTTTTAATTTTTTAAAGATTTAATATTGGAAACCTCATTCCGCCCTTGGATGAGATCTCCTGAAAAGTGCGAAGGCCGCCTAGCCAATTCGCCCAACCGCCAACTGTAATGTTGGACAGGCAGCGAAAAATCCCGGTTAATTGTTCCATTAATGGGCTTAATAGCCCTCTTAACAGTCGGTGGGCATGCTTCCGAATTTAGTGTACACCTGCAGACCGAAATATTGCATGAGTGCACAATGGCGTTGGGACGCTCGCCCAACGTCATCATGTGCTATTCTATGCTCGAGCGTGTGCCCACTGGCTCAGCAAAAAATTCTGGCCATTAACTCTGTTTTTCTCTCCACAGATGCTGCCAGACCTGCTGAACTTTTCCAGCATTTTCTGCATCCGCAGCATTCTGCTTTTATTACCGTTGAAGGTGTTGGCTTTAACCTTCCTAATATTTAGTTGGAGGAAATTGATGTTCATTTGGAATAAGCAATCTGATTGCACAGATACAGCGGAGGGGTTGGGAGGTGTGTTGCAGAGTGGGGATTGGACGTCTGACCAAGGGAAGTTTCCAGTCATACTGCCTGAGGCATTGTGAAAGTGGAACAGGCTTGATGGACCAGTTGGTCTTTTGCTGTGTATGTTCCTCTGTGGGAAGCTGCATCAATAGATTCAATAGGAAAAAAAATAAGACTTTCGTTTCTTCAGCACCTTTTAGAACCTCAGGACATCCCAACATGCTCCAGAACCAATGAAGTAAATTTGAAGATTAAACAGTAAATGCTGGAAATATTCAGATGCACAGGCAGTGTCTGTGGCGAGAGAGACAGAGTTAATGGGCTGAATATTATTTCAAGATCCTGATCCTGATGCCGAGTTGAATTCCAGATAGGGAAGCTGGAAGTGGCCACAGTGGGACCCTGGCAGAGATTTTCGAGGAGACAGCCAATTAAGAGGCTGCCTCCAGGAGCCTCATCCAATTAAGGGGCAGCAAGCTTGTTCCGCAGCTGGGAAGGTCAATGGGAGCACCCGAGGCTCAGGTCAGCTGGCAGCCCCATTGGGAGAGGTGGGCTTGCTGCTGCGGATGGGAGACCGGGAGGGTGTCTCAAGATGGAGTTACCCTTTGAAAACTTATAAATAGTACAAAAAAAAACTTATAAATAGTACAAAAAGACTTATAAGTAGTACAAAAAAATCCTACAGTCATAGCTGCCAGGCCCTCATTGTGGAGGCGGTACCTCACCACAGGATAGTCCGCAGCTGCAGACAGGGCCCTCACAGCTTACTGGATCCATGTTGACCCCCTTACCTGCTGTCCCCAAGCCCCCCCAACCAAACCCTGGCCTATTGCTGGGAGGCTGTCACCATGCCATCTACAGTGTAGCCACATCTTAGGGCCCATCTGCCATCTGAAAAATCCAAATGATGAGTGAAGAGTGCCCTCAATTAGCACTTTGATAGCCTCATTGGCTACCTTCCATTGGCAGGCAGGTAGCCCTCACGAGCTGCACCCCCACCCCCCCACCCCCAGCCCCCCGCTCCCCCTCCAGAAGCCACCTTCCTAAAAAGAAACTGGAAGCAGGAACGTGCTGGCAGATCAGCACGCCCACGAGTGGCACAAAATTGCCAGTATGCCCACCTCCAAACCCTCCTCTGCCTAGAGATGAAAATTTAACCCAATGACCTTCCATCAGAACTGGAACAAAGTAGAGATATAACAGGTTTAAACAAGTACAGAGGCAGGGAAAGGGGAGAGGGAGAAATAATAAAAGGAGAGTTCTGTAAAAGGGTGAGAGATTAAATGGCCCATGTAGGTTCAAGGCCCAAGGAAATGACAATGAGGCCATAAAAGGGGCAAAAGGTGAGTCTAGAGGAACGGAAAGTGACAAAAGCTGAATCATCACCAGCGTCTGCTGGGAGAGGGAGAAGTTGCAATCCAAAATTGTTGAACTCAATGTTGAGCCTGGAAGGCTGTAAAGTGCTTAATTGAAAGATGAGCTGCAGTTCCTCGAGCTTACATTGAGCTTCATTAGAGCAGTGTAGGAGACCGATGACAGAGAGGTCAGAGTGGGAGTAAGGCAGAGAATTAACATGACAGTGACTGGAAGCTCAGGGTCACAGAATCTTTACAGTGCAAAAAGAGGCTATTCGGCCCATCAATTCTGTACTGGTTCTATGAAAGAGCATCTCACCTAGTCTCACTCCCCTGCCTTATCCCCGTAACCTTGAATATTCTCTCTTTTCCAATAGCAATCCAATTCCTTTTTGAATACCCCGATCGAACCTGCCTCCACCGTCCTTTTGTTCCATACTTCAACCATCCTCTGACTTAAAACATTTTCCTCACATCACTTTTACTCCTTTTGCCAATTATTTGGAACATGTGCCCTCTAGTTTCTGACGCTCTCTTGAGTGGGAACAGTTTCTCACTATTTACCCTGTACATACACCTCAGGATCCTGAATCAAATCTCCTCTTGGCCTTCTTTTCCCCAAGGAAAAGAGTCCCAACCTTTCCAATCTATCCTCATAGCTATCCTCACAGTTCTTTATCCCTGGAACCATTCTTGTGAATCTCCTCTGTACTCTCTCCAATGCCTTCACATCCTTCCTCAAGCATGGTGCCCAGGACTGGATGCAGTACACCAAATGAGGCCTAACTAGTGTCTTATACAAGTTCAACATGACCTCCTTACTCTTGTACTCAATGCCCCTATTAATAAAACCTAAGATACTATATGCTTTATTAACTGATCTCTCAATATGCATTGCCACATTCAATGGCTTATACACCAAGGTACATATACACCAAGGTCCCTCTATTCCTGCACTTCCTTTAGAGTTTCTCCCTTTATTTTATACTGTTGCACTATATCTTTCCTGCCAAAATGAATCACCACACACTTCTCTGCATTGAACTTCACCTGCCATTTGCCTGCCCAATCCACCAACATGTCTAAGTTCTTTTGAAGTTCAACATTATCCTCATCACAGTTGACAATGTTTCCAATCTTTGTAACATCTGCAAATTTTGAAATCATGCCCTGAACACCAAATCAAGGTCATTAATATATATCAGGAAGAGCAAGGGTTCCAACATTGACCGCTGGGGAACTCCACTACAAACCTTCCTCCAATCTGATAAAAAAATCATTTATCATTGCTCTGTTTCCTGTCACTCAGTCAATTTCTTATCCAAGTACTTACTTACCCTTTTATTCCATGAGCTAGAATTTTGCTCACAAGTCTGTTGTGTAACACTGTATCAAATGCCTTTTGAAAATCCATATACACCACATCAACAGCATTGCCCTTATCAACCTTCTCTGTTACCTCCTCAAAAAACTCCAGCAAGTTAGTTAAACATGACTTTCCCTTAATGAATCCATGAATCCATGCTGGCTTTCCTTAATTATCCTGCACTTGTCTAAGTGACCATTGATTTTGTCGCAAACTATAGTTTTCAGAAGTTTCCCTACCACTGAGGTCAAACTGACTGACGTGTAGTTGCCAGCTTTATCCTTGCACCCCTTTTTGAACACAAGGGTGTAACATTCGCAGTTCTCCAGTTCTCCGGCACCACCCCTGTGTCTAAGGAAGACTGGAAGGTTATATCAGTCTGCAATTTCTATTACAAAAACAGAATTACCTGGAAAAACTCAGCAGGTCTGGCAGCATCGGCGGAGAAGAAAAGAGTTGACGTTTCGAGTCCTCATGACCCTTCAACAGAACTTGAGTTCGAGTCCAGGAAAGAGTTGAAATATAAGCTGGTTTAAGGTGTGTGTGTGGGGGGGCGGAGAGATAGAGAGAGAGAGAGGTGGAGGGGGGGTGTGGTTGTAGGGACAAACAAGCAGTGATAGAAGCAGATCATCAAAAGATGTCAACGACAATAGTACAATAGAACACATAGGTATTAAAGTTAAAGTTGGTGATATTATCTAAACGAATGTGCTAATTAAGAATGGATGGTAGGGCACTCAAGGTATAGCTCTAGTGGGGTTTTTTTTTATAATGGAGGTAGGTGGGAAAAGGAAAATCTTTATAATTTATTGGGAAAAAAAAAGGAAGGGGGAAACAGAAAGGGGGTGGGGATGGGGGAGGGAGCTCACGACCTAAAGTTGTTGAATTCAATATTCAGTCCGGAAGGTTATAAAGTCCCTAGTCGGAAGATGAGGTGTTGTTCCTCCAGTTTGCTTCACTGGAACAATGCAGCAAGCCAAGGACAGACATGTGGGCAAGAGAGCAGGGTGGAGTGTTAAAATGGCAAGCGACAGGGAGGTTTGGGTCATTCTTGCGGACAGACCGCAGGTGTTCTGCAAAGCGGTCGCCCAGTTTACGTTTGGTCTCTCCAATGTAGAGGAGACCACATTGGGAGCAACGAATGCAGTAGACTAAGTTGGGGGAAATGCAAGTGAAATGCTGCTTCACTTGAAAGGAGTGTTTGGGTCCTTGGACGGTGAGGAGAGAGGAAGTGAAGGGGCAGGTGTTGCATCTTTTGCGTGGGCATGGGGTTGTGCCATAGGAGGGGGTTGAGGAGTAGGGGGTGATGGAGGAGTGGACCAGGGTGTCCCGGAGGGAGCGATCCCTACGGAATGCCGATAAGGGGGGGTGAAGGGAAGATGTGTTTGGTGGTGGCATCATGCTGGAGTTGGCGGAAATGGCGGAGGATGATCCTTTGAATGCGGAGGCTGGTGGGGTGATAAGTGAGGACAAGGGGGACCCTATCATGTTTCTGGGAGGGAGGAGAAGGCGTGAGGGCGGATGCGCGGGAGATGGGCCGGACACGGTTGAGGGCCCTGTCAACGACCGTGGGTGGAAAACCTCGGTTAAGGAAGAAGGAGGACATGTCAGAGGAACTGTTTTTGAATGTAGCATCATCGGAACAGATGCGACGGAGGCGAAGGAACTGAGAGAATGGGATGGAGTCCTTACAGGAAGCGGGGTGTGAGGAGCTGTAATCGAGATAGCTGTGGGAGTCGGTGGGTTTGTAATGGATATTGATGGACAGTCTATCACCAGAGATTGAGACAGAGAGGTCAAGGAAGGGAAGGGAAGTGTCAGAGATGGACCACGTGAAAATGATGGAGGGGTGGAGATTGGAAGCAAAATTAATAAATTTTTCCAAGTCCTGACGAGAGCATGAAGCGGCACCGAAGTAATCATCGATGTACCGGAGAAAGAGTTGTGGAAGGGGGCCGGAGTAGGACTGCAACAAGGAATGTTCCACATACCCCATAAAGAGACAGGCATAGCTGGGGCCCATGCGGGTACCCATAGCCACACCTTTTATTTGGAGGAAGTGAGAGGAGTTGAAGGAGAAATTGTTCAGCGTGAGAACAAGTTCAGCCAGACGGAGGAGAGTAGTGGTGGATGGGGATTGTTCGGGCCTCTGTTCGAGGAAGAAGCTAAGGGCCCTCAGACCATCCTGGTGGGGGATGGAGGTGTAGACGGATTGGACGTCCATGGTGAGGAGGAAGCGGTAGGGGCCAGGGAACTGGAAATTGTTGATGTGACGTAAGGTGTCCGAGGAATCACGGATGTAGGTGGGAAGGGACTGGACAAGGGGAGAGAGAAGGGAGTCAAGATAACGAGAAATGAGTTCTGTGGGGCAGGAGCAAGCTGAGACGATCGGTCTACCGGGGCAGTTCTGTTTGTGGATTTTGGGTAGGAGATAGAAGCGGGCCGTCCGAGGTTGGGCGACTATCAGGTTGGAAGCTGTGGGAGGGAGATCCCCAGAGGAGATGAGGTCACTGACAGTCCTGGAAACAGTGGCTTGATGTTCAGTGGTGGGGTCATGGTCCAGGGAGAGGTAGGAGGAAGTGTCTGCGAGTTGACGCTCAGCCTCCGCGAGGTAGAGGTCAGTGCGCCAGACAACAACAGCACCACCCTTGTCAGCGGGTTTGATGACAATGTCAGGGTTGGACCTGAGAGAATGGAGTGCAGTAAGTTCAGAGAGAGACAGGTTAGAATGGGTGAGAGGAGCAGAGAAATTGAGACGACTAATGTCGCGCCGACAGTTCTCAATGAAAAGATCGAGAGAAGGTAAGAATCCAGAGGGAGGGGTCCAGGTGGAGGGAGAATATTGGAGATGGGTAAAAGGATCCGTTGAACTGGGAGAGGACTCCTGCCCAAAGAAGTGAGCCCGGAGACGAAGACGGCGGAAGAAGAGTTCAGTATCATGCCGAGCCCGAAATTCATTGAGGTGAGGGCGTAAGGGTATGAAACTAAGTCCTTTGCTGAGCACTGAACGTTCAACATCAGAGAGGGGAAGGTCAGGGGGTATAGTGAATACACGGCTGGGGTTGGGACTGGAAGAAAGGGTGGGGACGGAGGGACAGGCAGGGGTGGAGGGTCCTAGATGGGTGTTGGTGTCGATGAGTTGTTGGAGCTTGCGTTCCTTAGCACTTGAGAGAAAGAGAAAAAGTTTCTTGTTGAGGCGTCGGATGAGCCGAAGGATAAAATGAAACTGGGGGCACGCGCAGCTTTGAAAAATGGTACGGCGGTGCTGCTGGAGGGAGAGGTCGAGTGTGTTCATATGGCGGCGCATGGCACTGAGAGTGGATTTCAGAATGTGACGGGAACAGCAGTCCGAGAAACGTTTTATGTCCCGGAGATACCTGTAATCCTGGGTGGGTTCGAAACATGAGGGGTGGAATTTCAGTTGAAATCCACATGGGGTAAGTCAGAGACGGAGACAGTCACTGAGAAAGGAGATATGGCTGTGAAAGCGGGTTTTAGTAAACAACTTGTCAAACACTAGGAGGGAAATGGAAAGCAATGAAGGTGAACAAGGCAACAGAGAGATACGGAAATCTTGTCGCAGAGAGGAACAGAACTTCTTCAAGGAGGTAGGCATTTCTTGAAGAGCAGTGGCAGCCAATTAAACACAGAGATAAAAACAAAAAAACTGCGGATGCTGGAAATCCAAAACAAAAACAGAATTACCTGGAAAAACTCAGCAGGTCTGGCAGCATCGGCGGAGAAGAAAAGAGTTGACGTTTCGAGTCCTCATGACCCTTCGACAGAACTTGAGTTCGAGTCCAGGAAAGAGTTGAAATATAAGCTGGTTTAAGGTGTGTGTGTGGGGGCGGAGAGATAGAGAGAGAGAGAGGTGGAGGTGGGGTGTGGTTGTAGGGACAAACAAGCAGTGATAGAAGCAGATCATCAAAAGATGTCAACGACAATAGTACAATAGAACACATAGGTGTTAAAGTTAAAGTTGGTGATATTATCTAAACGAATGTGCTAATTAAGAATGGATGGTAGGGCACTCAAGGTATAGCTCTAGTGGGTTTTTTTTTGAAAATGGAGATAGGTGGGAAAAGGAAAATCTTTATAATTTATTGGGAAAAAAAAAGGAAGGGGGAAACAGAAAGGGGGTGGGGATGGGGGAGGGAGCTCACGACCTAAAGTTGTTGAATTCAATATTCAGTCCGGAAGGCTGTAAAGTCCCTAGTCGGAAGATGAGGTGTTGTTCCTCCAGTTTGCGTTGGGCTTCACTGGAACAATGCAGCAAGCCAAGGACAGACATGTGGGCAAGAGAGCAGGGTGGAGTGTTAAAATGGCAAGCGACAGGGAGGTTGGGGTCATTCTTGCAGACAGACCGCAGGTGTTCTGCAAAGCGGTCGCCCAGTTTACGTTTGGTCTCTCCAATGTAGAGGAGACCACATTGGGAGCAACGAATGCAGTAGACTAAGTTGGGGGAAATGAAAATGAAATGCTGCTTCACTTGAAAGGAGTGTTTGGGTCCTTGGACGGTGAGGAGAGAGGAAGTGAAGGGGCAGGTGTTGCATCTTTTGCGTGGGCATGGGGTTGTGCCATAGGAGGGGGTTGAGGAGTAGGGGGTGATGGAGGAGTGGACCAGGGTGTCCCGGAGGGAGCGATCCCTACGGAATGCCGATAAGGGGGGTGAAGGGAAGATGTGTTTGGTGGTGGCATCATGCTGGAGTTGGCGGAAATGGCGGAGGATGATCCTTTGAATGCGGAGGCTGGTGGGCTGATAAGTGAGGACAAGGGGGACCCTATCATGTTCCACCCCTGCCTGTCCCTCCGTCTCCACCCTTTCTTCCAGTCCCAACCCCAGCCGTGTATTCACTATACCCCCTGACCTTCCCCTCTCCGATGCTGAACGTTCAGTGCTCAGCAAAGGACTTAGTTTCATACCCTTACGCCCTCACCTCAATGAATTTCGGGCTCGGCATGATACTGAACTCTTCTTCCGCCGTCTTCGTCTCCGGGCTCACTTCTTTGGGCAGGAGTCCTCTCCCAGTTCAACGGATCCTTTTACCCATCTCCAATATTCTCCCTCCACCTGGACCCCTCCCTCTGGATTCTTACCTTCTCTCGATCTTTTCATTGAGAACTGTCGGCGCGACATTAGTCGTCTCAATTTCTCTGCTCCTCTCACCCATTCTAACCTGTCTCTCTCTGAACTTACTGCACTCCATTCTCTCAGGTCCAACCCTGACATTGTCATCAAACCCGCTGACAAGGGTGGTGCTGTTGTTGTCTGGCGCACTGACCTCTACCTCGTGGAGGCTGAGCGTCAACTCACAGACACTTCCTCCTACCTCTCCCTGGACCATGACCCCACCACTGAACATCAAGCCACTGTTTCCAGGACTGTCAGTGACCTCATCTCCTCTGGGGATCTCCCTCCCACAGCTTCCAACCTGATAGTCGCCCAACCTCGGACGGCCCGCTTCTATCTCCTACCCAAAATCCACAAACAGAACTGCCCCGGTAGACCGATCGTCTCAGCTTGCTCCTGCCCCACAGAACTCATTTCTCGTTATCTTGACTCCCTTCTCTCTCCCCTTGTCCAGTCCCTTCCCACCTACATCCGTGATTCCTCGGACACCTTACGTCACATCAACAATTTCCAGTTCCCTGGCCCCTACCGCTTCCTCCTCACCATGGACGTCCAATCCGTCTACACCTCCATCCCCCACCAGGATGGTCTGAGGGCCCTTAGCTTCTTCCTCGAACAGAGGCCCGAACAATCCCCATCCACCACTACTCTCCTCCGTCTGGCTGAACTTGTTCTCACGCTGAACAATTTCTCCTTCAACTCCTCTCACTTCCTCCAAATAAAAGGTGTGGCTATGGGTACCCGCATGGGCCCCAGCTATGCCTGTCTCTTTATGGGGTATGTGGAACATTCCTTGTTGCAGTCCTACTCCGGCCCCCTTCCACAACTCTTTCTCCGGTACATCGATGATTACTTCGGTGCCGCTTCATGCTCTCGTCAGGACTTGGAAAAATTTATTAATTTTGCTTCCAATCTCCACCCCTCCATCATTTTCACGTGGTCCATCTCTGACACTTCCCTTCCCTTCCTTGACCTCTCTGTCTCAATCTCTGGTGATAGACTGTCCATCAATATCCATTACAAACCCACCGACTCCCACAGCTATCTCGACTACAGCTCCTCACACCCCGCTTCCTGTAAGGACTCCATCCCATTCTCTCAGTTCCTTCGCCTCCGTCGCATCTGTTCCGATGATGCTACATTCAAAAACAGTTCCTCTGACATGTCCTCCTTCTTCCTTAACCGAGGTTTTCCACCCACGGTCGTTGACAGGGCCCTCAACCGTGTTCGGCCCATCTCCCGCGCATCCGCCCTCACGCCTTCTCCTCCCTCCCAGAAACATGATAGGGTCCCCCTTGTCCTCACTTATCACCCCACCAGCCTCCGCATTCAAAGGATCATCCTCCGCCATTTCCGCCAACTCCAGCATGATGCCACCACCAAACACATCTTCCCTTCACCCCCCTTATCGGCATTCCGTAGGGATCGCTCCCTCCGGGACACCCTGGTCCACTCCTCCATCACCCCCTACTCCTCAACCCCCTCCTATGGCACAACCCCATGCCCACGCAAAAGATGCAACACCTGCCCCTTCACTTCCTCTCTCCTCACCGTCCAAGGACCCAAACACTCCTTTCAAGTGAAGCAGCATTTCACTTGCATTTCCCCTAACTTAGTCTACTGCATTCATTGCTCCCAATGTGGTCTCCTCTACATTGGAGAGACCAAACGTAAACTGGGCGACCGCTTTGCAGAACACCTGCGGTCTGTCCGCAAGAATGACCCCAACCTCCCTGTCGCTTGCCATTTTAACACTCCACCCTGCTCTCTTGCCCACATGTCTGTCCTTGGCTTGCTGCATTGTTCCAGTGAAGCCCAACGCAAACTGGAGGAACAACACCTCATCTTCCGACTAGGGACTTTACAGCCTTCCGGACTGAATATTGAATTCAACAACTTTAGGTCGTGAGCTCCATCCCCCATCCCCACCCCCTTTCTGTTTCCCCCTTCCTTTTTTTTTCCCAATAAATTATAAAGATTTTCCTTTTCCCACCTATCTCCATTATAAAAAAAAACCCCACTAGAGCTATACCTTGAGTGCCCTACCATCCATTCTTAATTAGCACATTCGTTTAGATAATATCACCAACTTTAACTTTAACACCTATGTGTTCTATTGTACTATTGTCGTTGACATCTTTTGATGATCTGCTTCTATCACTGCTTGTTTGTCGCTACAACCACATCCCCCCCCTCCACCTCTCTCTCTCTCTATCTCTCCGCCCCCCACACACACACCTTAAACCAGCTTATATTTCAACTCTTTCATGGACTCGAACTCAAGTTCTGTCGAAGGGTCATGAGGACTCGAAACGTCAACTCTTTTCTTCTCCGCCGATGCTGCCAGACCTGCTGAGTTTTTCCAGGTAATTCTGTTTTTGTTTTGGATTTCCAGCATCCGCAGTTTTTTTGTTTTTATGCAATTTCTATTATCCCTGCTCTCAGTTCCCTTGGATGCATCCCATCCGGTCCTGGTACCTTAACTATTTTAAGTAAAGATAGTCTTTCTAACACCTCCTCCTTCTCAATTGTAAATTCTTTGTGCCAGTTACTTCCTCTCTCACTTCGGCCTGTGTAGCATTTTCTTCCTTTGTAAATACAGATGGTCTTTAAAGACACACTTGAGAAAGAACAGAGGGGTCCATCTAAGCGATCACACTGCCTGGCTTGGTCTCCCCAGTGTAGAGCAGGCCACATGGTGATCAGTGAATACAATCTGGTGAATTGAAAGTGGTATAAGCAATTCAGTGTTTCACTGGAAGGAGTGTTTGGGGCCATGGAGAATTTAATTTTAATTTATTCATTCATGGGATGAGGACGTCGCTGGCTAGGCCAGCTTTTATTGCCCATCCCTAATTGCCCTTGTTCAGAGGGCATTCTAAGAGTCAATCACATTGCTGTGGGTTGGCCAGACCAGGTAAGGGTGGCAGATTTCCTTTCCTAAAGGACATTAGTGAAACAGGTGGGTTTTTATGACAATTGTTTCATTGTCATCATTAGACTTTTAATTCCAGATTTTTTATTGAATTCAAATTTCACCATCTGCCATGGTGGGATTCGAACCTGGATCCCCAGATCATTACCCTGCATCTCTGGAATACCAGTCCAGTGACAATACCACTATAAGAACATAAGAACATAAGAATTAGAAGCAGGCGGAGGCAATTCAGCCCCTCGAGCCTGTCCCACCATTCAATACGATCATGGCTGATCACATTTCGGCCTCAATTCCAATTTCCTGCCCTCTCCTTATAAACTTTCAACCCATTACTAATTAAAAATCTGTCTATCTCCTCCTTAAATTTATTCAGTGTCCCGGCACCCATTGTACTCCAAGGTAGTGAATTCCACAGATTCATGACACTTTGAGAAAAGTAATTCCTCCTCATCTCTGATTTAAATCCACCACCCCTTAGCCTAAAACAATGGCCTCTCATTCTAGAATGCCCCACAAGGGGAAACATCCACTCCATGTCTACTTTGTTTATCCCTTTTAGCATCTTATACACCTCAATTAGTTCTCCTCTCATCCTTCTAAACTCTAGTGAGTATAGGCCTAAACTGCTCAATCTCTCCTCATAAGACAAGCCCCGCATCTCCGGAAACAATCTAGTGAGCCTCCTCTGAACCGCCTCCAGTGCAATTACATCCTTCCTCAAGTAAGGGGATCAAAACTGCACAGTGCTCCAGGTGTGGTCTCACTGATGTCTTGTACATTTGCAACAACACTGCCCTACTTTTATGCTCTATTGCTTTAGAAATAAATGCCAAAATTCTATTTGCCTTCCTTATTACCTGCTGTACCTGCATAATAGCTTTCAGCGATTCATGCACCCAGACCCCTCTGCACTCAAGCATTCTGAAGTTTCCCTCCATTTAATTAATAAATCACCTTCTTATTCTTCTGACCAAAATAGATAACCTCACACTTATCCACGTTAAACTCCATCTGCCAAATTTTGGCCCATTCACCTAACCTGTCCATATCCATTTGTAAATTTCTTATTTCTTCATAGCAGCTTACTTTCCCACCTATTTTGGTGTCATCTGCAAATTTAGCTATAGTACCTTTGATCCCTGAATTCAAGTCATTAATACAGATTGTAAATAGTTGGGTCCCAAGGACCGAACCCTGTGGCACCCACTAGTTACAGCTTGCCATCCAGAAAAAGACCCATTTATCCCAACTTTCTGCTTTCTGTTGGTTAGCCAATCCTCTATCCAAGCTAATATATTACCTCTAATTCTGTGTGATCTTATCGTGTATTAATCTTTTGTGTGGCATCTTATCAAAGGTCTTCTGGAAGTCCAGATATATTACATCTACAGGATCCCCATTATCCACTTTGCTTGTCACATCTTCAAAGAGTTCTAGCAAATTAACCAAGCATGATTTACTCTTCATAAAACCATGCTGACTCTGTTGGATTGTATTTTGACTTTCCAAATGCCCCATTGCTACTTCCTGAATAATGGATTCCAACAATTCCCCAACCACAGACATTAAACTAACTGGTCTATAGTTTCCTACTTTCTGCCTCCCCCCTTTTTTGAATAGGGGTGTTATATTAGTATTTTTCCAATCCAATGGAACCTTTCGTGAACCAGAGAATTTTGGAATATTATAGCCAATGCATCCACTATCCCCGCTGCTACTTCCTTTAAGATGCTGGGATGTAGGCCATCAGGTCCTGGGGACTTATCACCCTTTAATCCCAATAGTTTGCTCAGTACTTTTTCTCCAGTGATGGTGATTGTTCTAAGTTCCTCCTTCTCTATACCCTCTGCACTACCTGTTACTATTGGGGTGATACTAGTGTCCTCCACCATGAAAACTGAGGCAAAATATTGATTAAGCATCTCTGCCATTTCTGCGTTCCGCACTATTAACTCCCCAGTCTCGTCCTCCAAGGGATCAACATTCACCTTAGCTACTCTTTTTCCTTTTATCTACTTGTAGAAGCTTTTGCTATCAGTTTTTACATTTTGTGTTAGTTTTCTTTCATAATTTACCTTTGCTCTTTTTATTATTTTTTAGTAACTTTGTTGAACTTTAAAAGCTTCCCAATCTTCCAGCCTGCCACTGACCTTTGCAATTTGGTATGCCTTAGTTTTTACCTTTATGTTATCTTTAACTTCCTTGCTTAGCCATGGATGCTTTTTTCCTCCTCTTACCATCTTTCTTCCTCATTGGGATATATTTTACTTGGGAGGAATTGAATATCTCCTTAAATATCTGCCACTGTTCATCAACTTCCAACCTTGTAGTCTTCCTGCCCAGTCCACTAGAGCCAAATCTGCCCTCATGCCAATGTAGTTACCTTTGTTTATCTCCAGAACACTAATGTGTGACTCTCACTCTCAAACTGAACTTGAAATTCTAGCATGGTATGATCATTCTTCCCTAGAGGATCCTTTACTATGAGATCATTTATTAATCCCATCTTATTACACAAAACCAAATCCAGAATAGCCTGTTCCCTAGTTGGTTCCACAACATATTGCTCCAAGAAACAATTTCTAATACACTCTATGAAATCTCCCTCAGGACTACCCTTGCCAATTTGATTAGCCCAGTTTATGCATATTAAAATCACCCATGATTATTGCCGTGCTTTTCTTACATGCTCTCAGTATTTCCTGGCTTATACTGTGTCCTACTGCTGAACTACTGTTTGGGGACCTATAGATTACTCCCACCAGGGACTTCTTTCCCTTGCTATTTCTTATTTCTAGCCAGACTGACTCTACGTCTTGCTCTCCAGTGCCTATATCATTCCTCACTATAGCACTGATCTCTTCCTTTATTAACAAAGCTACACCACCTCCTTTTCCTTCCTGCCTATCTTTCCGAAACACTGAGTACCCTTGGATATTCAACTCCCAAACCTGTTCTCCCTATAACCACGTCTCAGTAATCGCCACCAAATCATACTTATTTATCTCTATTCGTGCTGTTAACTCATTAGTTTTATTCTATGTGCATTCAGATACAAAGCCTTTAAATTTGTCTTACTGTCAATTTTCCCTACTCTTATATGATTCTTTGGTGCAATATGGCGTTCACACACTCTGTCCCTTCCTTTCACTTTTTGGTAACAATCAGCCTTGTCTCTAACCTGCACCCTGACCCTCTCCTTAAAGTTTGATTTTTTATATTTCCATGCAACTGAACCCTCCCCCCCACTATTTAGTTTAAAGCCCTATCTACGACCCTAGTTATGCGATTCACTAGGACACTGGTCCCAGCATGATTCAAGTGGAGCCCGTCTAAACGGAATAGCTTCCTCTTTCCCCAGTACTGATGCCAATGTCCCGTGAATTCAAACCCACTTCTCCCACACCAATCTTTGAGCCACGCATTTACCTCTTATTGACCCTGTGCCAATTAGCTCGTAGCTCAGGTAGTAATCCAGAGATTATTACCTTTTTGGTTCTTCTTTTTAAATTAGCCCCTAGCTGCTTATATTCCCTCAACAGAACCTCTTTCCTCATTCTACCTATATCGTTGGTACCTACGTGGACCACGACAACTGGATCTTTCCCCTCTCACTCCAAGTTCTTCTGCAGCCTAGATGAGATATTTTTAACCCTGGCACCAGGTAGGCAACACAGCCTCCGGGACTCTTGATCCTGGCTACAGAGAACAGTATCTATTCCCCTAACTATACTACCCCCGATTACAACTACATTTCTCTTTTCTCCTCCCACTTGAATGGCTCCCTGTACCACGGTGCTATGGTCAGTTTGCTCATCCTCCCTACAGTCCCCGCTTTCGTACACACAGGGAGCAAGAATCTCGAGCCTGTTAGATAAGGGCAAGGGCTAAGACTCCTGCAGTGCTACTTCCTGGATCCCTCTACCTGCCTCATTCATAGTCACACCCTCCTGTCCCTGACCACTGGCCGAATTTAAGGTAGTTAATCTAAGCAGTGTGACTGCCTCCTGAAACACAGCATCCAGGTACTCTCCCCCTCCCTGATGTGTCACGCTGTCTGAAGCTCAGACTCCAGCTCATCAAATTTGAGCCAGAGTTCCTCAAGCAGCCAACATTTGCTGCAGATGTGGTCACTGGGAACCACAATGGGGTCCACCAGCTCCCACATCATGCAGCTACAACACATCACCTGGCCCTGCATCCCTATTTTATTTAATTAGTTCTTCAATTTGTTTTTAAATTTCCCACTGGGCTTTAGTTTATCAATCTGTAAAATATTTCCTCTATTTGCCTTTAATTTGAAAGCAAGTTAGAATAGAGATTCAAAATACACTTTTTAAAATCAACTGGAACTTGCTCTCTCTGCTGAGTTGAAGCTGAAGTATTCGGCCTCCGATCCTGGGCCCCAGTAATCACCTTTAATCTGAAATCAACTTAGAATAGATAGTTCAAACTAGTAATTACTTATCAACCAATGAACTTAGGGTTTTCCTGTGATGTCACCCTTTTTTTTTCCACTCGGCAACAGTGACTGCAGAGGACACTCTTCCCAGACTGCTTCACAGCGATGGTGGCTGCAGAGGACACTCTTCCCAGACTGCTTCACAGTGACGGTGACTGCAGAGGACACTCTTCCCAGACTACGCCACTGATATGTAGAGAGGAGGTGAAAGGGCAGGTGTTATATCTATTCCGCTTGTATGAGAAGGTGCTGTAGGATGGGGAGAGAGTGCTGTGGATGATTGAGGAGTGGACCAGGGGGTCATTGAGGGACCAGACCCTTTGGAATGCTGAAAGGGGAGGATCGGGAAGATGTGTTTGGTGATGGCATCACGCTGGAGATGGTGGAAATGGCAGAGGATGATTGTTGAATGTGGAGGTTGGTAGGGTGTAAGGTGAGGATAAGGGGACCTGTGAAAAGAGGTAAAGGGTGAATGCAGAGGGAAAGAGGATGGACGCATTCGAAGGCCCTGTCAACCATAGCGGAAGGAACCCTCACATGAGGAAATAGGAAGCCATGTCAGTAGTGCTAGTATGGAAGATAGCTTTGAACTACTTTTGAAATGTTGTGTTAGAGGCAGCACAGCAACCAATTTGTGCACATTAAGCTTCCACAAAAAGCAATGTGATAATTGAAGCTTTTGAAATATGAATCAGAATGTTTAGGAACTTAGGTCTATGAGCAGAACTGTTGCAGGCCATTTCATTCTTGTCCAGTAATAGTGGCAATGGAAGTATGAGGGGAGCCCAGCACTCCTGACCACTGATCTTGATTTAGGGCAGGTACTGGGTGGGAAAAGGGAGGAAGAGAGGGGCAAGTGCCCTCGGGGCCAAAGCATTTTTTGGCGATGAGTTGACGAAAACATCAGGTACCTCCATAGCAACTGGGCACGGAGAGGTGCTGGAAACTGGGAGGCCCTCACCTGGCCAGCCCGTCTGATCAGAATTGGTACTTCAGAATACTGAACAAAATAGCTTAGTATGGTAATAGAAACTATTCAAATCAAAGATGGTGCCTTTCATTTTTCAAGCATTTGCAGCTCTGCACTGGAGGATTGGGGGCAAAGAAACTGCCCAGGCATTGAGGAAGGTAGAGAAAGTTATCAGGGACCTGGAGATGGAAGCAGGGTTTAAATAAAACCTGATAAAGGGAGGGAACCAAACCAGAGCCATGGGGAAAGAAAGAAACTAACCATACAGGGCCAGAGTCATTGAGTCAGAGTCATGAAAGCACAGAAGGAGGGCCATTCGGCCCATCAAGTCTATGCTGTCTCTCCTTGGAGCAATGCAGTCAGGCCCATTCCCTTACTCTATTCCTTAGACTTGTGAGTTTACTTCCTTCAAGTTCCTGTCCAATTTCCTTTTGAAATCAATTATCGTCTCTGCTTCCCACAACTCCACAGGCAGCAAGTTCCAGGTCATTACCACCTGCTGTGTAAAAAGATTCTTCACAACCCTGAAAATCTTGCCCATTACCTTAAGAGTGTCCTCCAGTCCTTGTACCATCACTTAGCGGGGGCAGCTTTTCTTGTGCGATCTAATCTAAACCAATCGCAATCCTGTACACCTCTATGAAACCTCCCCTCAACCTCCTTTGCTCCAAGGAGAACAGATCCAGCTTCTCCAACCTAACCATGTATCTAAAATCCCTCATCATCGGGATCATTCTGGTAAATCTCTTCTGCACTCTCTCAAAGACCCTCACATCCTTCCTAAAGTGCAGTGACCAGAACTGGGTGCAATATTGTCACCTAATCAGAGCTTTATACAGGATCAGCACAACTTCCCTGCCTTTGTAATCAAAACCTCTATTTAGGAAGCCCAAGATCACATTTGTTTTTCTAACCACTCTCTCAATATGCCCTGACACCTTCAAAGATTGATGCACATGCACCCCCAGCTCCCTCTGTCCCTGCACACTTCTTAGAACTGTGCCACTAATTTTACATTGCTGCTCCCAGTCCCTTCTGCTAAAATGCATCACGTCAAAATTCTCTGTAATAAATTTCATCTGACCTATGTCCTGTTGCAGGGGATTGGTATCATCCTCACCGGCTGTCATACCTTCAAGTTTGGTACATTGGTAAATTTTGAATTTTTACTCTGTATTCAAAAAACCAAGTCATTTATATTTATCAAAAGAGCTGTAGTCCTAACATTGACCCTTGGAGAACCCCACTGCAACATGTAAAGTCCAGTTGGTTATTACCATAAACTGTAGTGTATAAGTCGACCCGGTGTATAAGCCAGCTTCATTTTCCAGCCCCCAAAATCATGTTTTTGCATATACTTGGCATATAATTCAACCCCTCTTTTCAATCACATCATGCTGTACTCACATTAGTTATCAGCCTCAATTTGCCATCCCAAAAATGCATGTTTTACTTACCATTATCTTATAACTGGGCACGAGGAAACGAGCAGGCGATATGGGCTGTGTTGCGGAAATGCATGAGAGTTTAAGACACGCCCATCTTTGCACGGTCGCTGATGACATTTCAAAATGGCGACCACATACCCATGCCGGTGGTTCATTTTTACACCCGGCGTATAAGACAAGGAGGGATTTTCTGATCAAAAATTTGAATCACCTGTCTCACTATCATCTTGTGGGACAATGCCAAGTTTAGCTTGATAATGCTTTGACATGTTTTACTGTTTGGAGGCATTATATAAATGCAAATTGTTGCTGTTGTTTGGTCAGAAAATGGCAGATTTTAGGTGGCTGGCTTTTTCTACTTTTTAAAGGATGGCTTTGCACCTGTAACGAAATGCTTCAAACTGGAGTTTGACAGGCAAAACTCACACTGGACACAACATAGTTCTGTTCATGATGAAATTGGCTTTTTATGACTTGAGTTTATTGATGTCTCAAAATTTCCCCCCATTTTTCTAGTGAGCAGCATCCAGCTTTATTTAAGGGTTATAAAACATTATACATTGAAAGTTAATATTTTAACAAGGAGGACAGAGGGAAATTGACTATAGAAGGGAAAGGGAGAAACTTATGAGAGAGAATGTAACCAAAGGCTTGCGGGGGGAGAGAAAGTTGCCCTGGAGCAGCTAGAAAGGAAGCAGGGTTATCAAAGGGAAGCGCTGTGTTTGCAGTCAAAAAGGAAAAAAAAACAAAAACAGAATTACCTGGAAAAACTCAGCAGGTCTGGCAGCATCGGCGGAGAAGAAAAGAGTTGACGTTTCGAGTCCTCATGACCCTTCGACAGAACTTGCGTTCGAGTCCAGCATCCGCAGTTTTTTTGTTTTTATCTCTGTGTTTGCAGTCAGCCCGGGCAGGCAGTGGTTAAATTAGGAGGAGGAGGGACGCCTTTTCCGTCGCTAAGGAGAGGGATCAGTAGGAAACACAAGTATGTGACTGTAAACACTGTGTCCAGGAGGGCGTGAGACTCCTTTAAACGCCTCTCCCCGACCCCGACAGGGGGGCTATAGGATCAGCCCCTACACCCGAGGGAAAGACGTTGGAGAAAGTTTGTGATTAAAGTAAGGTCTCCGAGGCACCAAGTGAGGCGCCGTTTGATTGGAGTTGAAGCAAGGAGATTAGGTTCCTCAAGTGGATTATGCTGTGATTCTGGTCAAGTTGCACAGGCATGGCCAACACTCACAATATCCAATCGGCCACTGCTAAGAGCATCCGTCCCTTTAAATCCAGCGAGGAATACCTGTTCGCCATGAAAGAGGATCTAGCCGAGTGGCTGAATGAGCTGTACGGGTTGGAGATGGGTCTGGAGAGTTTCATGGAGGTTCTGGAGACGGGCTGGGTGCTGTGCCAACACGCCAACAATGTGACCAGGGTGGCTCAGGATTTCTCCCGGGATTACCCCGAGCTGCTGTCCAAACAGAAGCTGCCTCAGGGCGGGGTCACCTACACCACCAGTGCCCAGCCTGGCACCTTCCTGGCCCGGGACAACGTCTCCAACTTTATCCAGTGGTGCCGGAAGGAACTGGAGATTAAAGGTTAGCTGCATGGCGAATCCTCGCTGACTTTGGATTTTAACTGACTCAAACCGCTTGTTTTCAGTCAGAGTTGCCTGTTCTGTGAAAGTAACCCTTCCGAATTCTCTCTCTCCCCCTGCCCTATGACCTTGCCAGGGTACAGTCCCATGCCAAAGGTGCCAACAACCACCTGGTGCTTTGCCTGAGTACCATTACTCAGCAATGAGTGTGGGTAGGCTATTTGACTGTGGTGGCCACCACAACAGATATGATTCTTTCCCCTGACTCTGGTTTCCTCCAATTATGATGTTCATCTGAAACCTCCTCAGGTGTTGATGAAATGTCATCGACTGGAAACATTAATCCTACTTTCTCTCCACAGATGTGGCCTAACCCCTGACTGTTCATGGCAATATCTGCATTTAATTTTAATAGTTAAGAAAAAAAACCCAAAAAGTTACATTTATATAGCACCTTTCTCACCCCGGATCACCCCAAACTATTCCAGAGCTAACAAAGTACTTTTGGCGTGTAGTCAGTTGTAATGTAAGAAATGCAGCATCCAATTTGTGCACAGCAAGCTCCCAGAAGCAGTAATGTGATAAATGACCAGATACCCTGTTTTTAAAGGTAGGCTATGTGATAAATCTTGGCTAGGACAGCAGGGAGAGCACATCCCTCCCACTCCCGGCCCCCTGTTCATATTTGAAATAACCTCCTGAGTTTATAAATCTTTTACAGCAATAACTTATATTTTCATTGCACCAGTAATATAATAAAACACCCCCTGAGGCTTCACTGCCGCATATGACACCAAGCCCCATAAAGAGATATTAGGTCAGATGACCAAAAGCTTGGCCAAAGAGCTAGGTTTGAAGGATTATTTTCCATCCACTTGAGAGGGCAGACAGGGTCTCACTTTATTGTCTCATCTGGAAGGTGGCATTTCCAATCACACCACACTCTCTCAGGGTCAGCCTGCTTCAAGCTGGTCAGAGAGCACATTGCAGTATTGCGAAGGTGCATCATTAAGTATAAAATCTTCCTCAGTTCTCTGCTCAAAGGCAGGTCCCACCCAAAGCACCAAATATAGGGCAGTGAGGCAGGTCCCAGATCCACCCTAGCTGGAATGGGGGGGAAATCAAACCCCATGCTGTTGACACAAATCTGATTTACACCAGCCATCTGCCTCTGCCCACCCCAGGAGTCCAAGTCGCTGTGGTAACATACACTTTTACATGCATGTTGTGGTTTGGAGCTATGGATAGTGATGGTAGAGGCTCCAGTTTCTTTCCATCACATCTGACCAGGAATCTCTCCTGCTCTTCAACACATTGGAAGGACTTACATGTTGATTCTTAATCTGTTTGACAATATTATAAACATACCTTTCACATTAAGACCTGGAGTGGGACTTAAACCCAGAGCTTCTGGCCCCAAGGCAGAGATGCTACTCACTGCACCACAAGACTTACAAGACTTACCTTGCAAAGTGTACATTGACAGTTACAAATTAAATAAAAAAATGGTATGTGTCCTTTTGCACATAGGAACATAAGAAATAGGAGCAGGAGTAGGTCATTCGGCCCATTGAGCCTGCTCCGCCATTCAACTAGATCATGGAGGATCTTCTACCTCAATGCCATTTTCCCGCACTATCTCCAGATGCCTTGATGTCATTAGTATCCAGAAACCATTCAATTTTTGCTTTGAAAATCTCCAATGACAGCTTCCACTACCCTCTGGTGTAGGGAATTCCAAAGATTCACCACCCTCTGAGTGAAGAAATTCCTCCTCATATCAGTCCTAATTGGCCTGCCTCTAATTCTGAGACTATGTCCCCTGGTTCTAGACTCACAAGCCAGGGGAAAAATCCACATTTTGGTCAGTTACATTCTTAGCAACGTCAATGGAGATCTGGGGTAGGTCAGAGTCCATGTGAGCAAATAAAACACTAAATGCTAGTTTCTTTTTGTATCAGTTCCCTTTTGTTGATTTTTGCCAGTGCTGTATAAGCTTTGTTTACCTATACTTTATAAACTACATTGTCCCTTTGTGGCAGGGAGGAGTATGTAGCAGAGGCACCTCTGTTCTAGGTGTTACCTTGTCAGGGTACACAAGGATATTGGATTGATGGAGAGTGATGGACCATCTTATAAAGATAGCACAGTCATGGGGAACAGTTAAGTCCACAGATAACCATGGGGACCTAGTTACATAAGATTTAATGTTAGTCATTGAGGTTATGCCCTCAACAACTTGCATTTATATAGCGCCTTTAACAGTAAAATATCCCTTGGCACTTTGAAGGAGTGAATTATCAAAAAAGGTTTGACACTAAGCAACATAAAGAAGTATAGGATAGATGACCAAAAGCTTGGCCAAAGAAATAATTTTCCTCTTAAAGAGAGAGAGAGAGAAGTTTTCAAGGGAGTTCTAAAGCCTGGGGCCTAGGCAGTTAAAGGCAGAGCCACCTGTGGTGGATTGATGAAAATTGGAGATGCTCAGTAGGCCAGAATCAAAGGAGTGCAGGTATCTCAGAGGGTTGTAGAGCTGGTGGAGATTACAGCGATAGAGAGAGTGAGACTATGCAAGGATGAGAATTTTAAAATTGTGCTATTGCTGGGAGGCAGCGTAGGTCAGTAAGCACAGGCTTAACAGGACTTGGTGTGAGTTGGGATGTGAACAGCAGATATTTGGATGAGTTAACTCTGGTTTACAGAGGATGCAAGTTGGGAAGCCTAGAAAGCATTGGGATAGTCAAGTCTAGAGGTAACAAAGGCATGGATGTGAACTTAGCAGCAGATGAGCTGAGATCCGGGTGGAATCAGATGATGTCATGGAGGTGAAAGTTGATGAAGGCGAGGATATAGGATCAGAAATTCAGCTCAGGATCAAAAATGATGCTAAGGTTGCAAACTGTCTGATTCAACTCAGACAATGTCCAGGGAGATGGATGGATTCAGTGATTATTGAGCACAGATTCCCATGGGGAAGAAGACAATAGCTTTAGTCTTCCCAAGATTTAACTGGAGGAAAGTGTTGCTCATCAGAAAAGCAGCATGATAAAACAACAAAATGCATTTAAACAGCACCTTTAAGGTGGAAAAATGTCCCAAGGTGCCTCACAGGAGTGTTATCAGACTAAAATCTATGTCAAGCTAAGGGGTGACTAAAAGCTTGGTCAAAGAGGTGGGTTTTAAGAAGGTTCATAAAGGAGGAGAGGTTAAGAGGTTTAAGGAGGAAATCCCAAGTAGATTCTAGCCTAGTCTGCTAAAGGCACAGCCATCAATGGTGCAACAAATGAATTGAAGGCTCTATGAAAGGCCAGATTTGGAAGAACAGGGGTTTTGGCGATTTTTATAGATGGAGGAGGTTATAGAGATGGGGAAAGGACAAGGCCATGGAAGGACCTGTACACGAGGATAAGAATTTAAAATTTTGTGCGATGGTAGTTAATGTAGTCCCGATTTCCATATATATAACTGTGTATGTGCCTTCAGCAGAAGTTGCTGACAATTTACTCTTTAATGATTTACTTTAGAAAATGTCCGATTCATTCCATGTTTAAATCCTCCATTTGAGTTCCCACCCCTGCCACAGTACTGAAACAACCTTTATCAACGTGCCACCACCTCGTGGCATTGTGGTACTGTTGCTAGACTGGTATTTTAGAGACCCAGGGTAATGCTCTGGGGACCTGGGTTTCAGTCTCACCACGGCAGATAATAAAATTTGAATTCAGTAAAAACCTGGAATTAAAAGTCTAATGATAATCATGAAACCATTGTTGTAAGAACCCAGCTGGTTCACTAATGCCCTTTAGGGAAGGAAAGCTGCTGTTCTTACCTGGTCTGGTCTACATGTGACTCCAGATCCACAGCAATGTAACTCTTTCGAGTACAAACATGTTTACATCTGTTTCAGATGAAGTTACATTGTTTCATAGTTTGCCATTGTGAGATTTGAACTCTTGATCTTGGGGTTACAAGCCCAGTATCATAACCACTTGGCTATTTAGGCCAAGCCCCACAGCAATGTAGTTGACTCTTAAAATTCCTCTCTGAACAAGGGCAATTAGGGATGGGAAATAAATGCTCGCCTAGCCAGTGATGCCCACATCCCATGAACGAATAAAAAAAAAGTCAGAAATGACATCCTAAATGACTGTGACCATGGTAAATGATCCCTCCTTGTCCTTCTTGCCCTGGCCACAGTCTTTAATACAGTTGGCCACATTATCTTCCAATGCCTTTCTTTTGAAATTCCTCCTAGCCTCACCCCTCCCTATCTCTGTCACCCCCTCCAGTCCTATATGCTCCCAAAATCTCTGCACTCCTCTTATTCTGACCTCTCACTCCATCACTGGCGACCATGCCTTCAGCTGCCTAAGACCCCAAGATGTGGAATTCCCTCTCTAAATCTCTCCACCTCTCCTCCTTTAAGACCCTCATTAAAACTCATGTCTTTGACCCGGCTTTTGATCATTTGCCCTAACGTCTCCTCAACATCAAATTTTGTTTGACGACTTTCTATGAAGCTTATTGGGATGTTTTACTATTTTAAAGGTGCTACATGAATGCAAATTGTTGTTATTGCGAGACTGATAGAACGGTAAGGCTAACTAATGCAGAAGCTGTTATAAAGAACACTCATTTAGCACTGTACACTATGGGGGTGGAACCACCCATCCTGTGATTCAGTGAAGCAATTGTAAGGGCAGAAGTCTTTGTTATTGCTTTAAAAATAATAATTCTGTCTGCTACTTTTAAAGTGACACTGCCTTCATGAAAGGGGATTTTTCTAAGCTGCCCCTCTATTTACAAATACAATTCCACTGCCATCTCACAACAACATATGTTCTTTTTTATTCATTCACGGGATGTGGGCTTCGCTGGCTGGGCCAGCATTTATTGCCCTTCCCTAGTTGCCCTCGAGAAGGTGGTGGTGAGCTGCCTTCTTGAACTGCTGCAGTCCATGTGGTGGAGGTACATCCACAGTGCTATTAGGAAGGGAGTTCCAGGATTTTGACCCACTGACAGTGAAGGATTTCCAAGTCAGGATGGTGAGTGACTTGGAGGGGAACTTCTAGTGGGTGGTGTTCCCATCTATCTGCTGCCCTTGTCCTTCCAGATAGTAGTGGTTGTGGGTTTAGAAGGTGCTGTCGAAGGAGCCTTGGTAAATTTCTGCAGTACATCTTGTAGATGGTACACACTGCTGCCACTGTGCATCAGTGGTGGAGGAAGTGAATGTTTGTGGATGTGGTGCCAATCAAGCAGGCTGCTTTGTCCTGGACGGTGTCAAGCTCCTTGATTGTGGGAGCTGCACTCATCCAGGCAAGTGGGGAGTATTCCATCACACTCCTGACTTGTGCCTTGTAGATGGTGGACAGGCTTTGGGGAGTCAGGATTGCACGATTCCTAGGCTCTGACCTGCTCTTGTAGCCATAGTATTTATATGGTTAGTCCAGTTCAGTTTCTGGTCAATATTAATCCCCAGGATGTTGATAGTGGGGGATTCAGTGATGGTAATGCCATTGAACATCAAGGGGTGATGGTTGGATTCACTCTTGTTGGAGATAGCGATTGCCTGGCACTTGTGTGGCACGAATGTTACTTGCCACTTGTCAGCCCAAGTCTTGATATTGTCCAGGTCTTGCTGCATTTGGACGTGGACTGCTTCGGTATCTGAGGAGTTGCGAATGGTGATGAACATTGTGCAATCATCAGTGGACATCCCCAGTCCTGACCTTATGATGGAAGGAAGGTCATTGATGAAACAGCTGAAGATGGTTGGGCCTAGGACACTACCCTGAGGAACTCCTGCAGTGATGTCCTGGAACTGAGATGACTGACTTCCAACAACCAGAACCATCTTTCTTTGTGCTAGGTATGACTCCAACCAGTGGAGAGTTTTCCCCCTGATTCCCATTGACTCCAGTTTTGCTAGGGCTCCATGATGCCACACTTGGTCAAATGCTGCTTTGATGTGAAGGGCAGTCACTCTCCCTCATCTTGGGAGTTCAGCCCTTTTGTCCATGTTTTAACCAAGGCTGTAATGAGATCAAGAGCTGAGTGACCCTGGCGGAACCCAAACTGGGCATCAGTGAGCAGGCTATTGCTAAGCAAGTGCCGCTTGATAGCACTGCTGATGACCCCTTCCATTACTTTACTGATGATTGAGAGTAGACTGATGGGGCGGTAATTTGCCGGGTTGGATTTGCCCTGCTTTTTGTGTACAGGACATAGCTGGGCAATTTTCCATATAGCCGGGTAGATGCCAGTGTTGTAGATGTACTGGAACAACTTGGCTAGGAGCGTGGCAAGTTCTGGAGCACAAGTCTTCAGTACTATTGCTGGAATGTTGTCAGGGCCCATAGCCTTTGCAGTATCCAGTGCCTTCAGCCATTTCTTGATATCATGTGGAGTGAATTGAATTGGTTGAAGATTGGCATCTGTGATGCTGGGGATGGATCATCCACTCGGCACTTCTGACTGAAGATTGTAGCAAATGCTTCAGCCTTATCTTTTGCACCACTTGCTGAGCTCCTCCAACATCGAGGATGGGGATATTTGTGGAGACACCTCCTTCAATGACTTGTTTAATTGTCCACCACCATTCATGACTGGATGTGGCAGGACTGCATAACTTAGATCTGATCTGTTGGTTGTGGGATCTCTTAGCTCTGTCTATCATTTGCTGTTTATACTGTTTGGCATGCAAGTAATCCTGTTCTTTTATAGCTTCGCCAGGTTGACACCTCATTTTTAGGTATGCCTGGTGCTGCTCCTGTCTTGCCCTCCTGCATTCTTCATTGAACCATGGTTGATCCCGTGATGGTAATAGTAGAGTGGGGAATATGCCGGGCCATGAGGTTACAGTTTGTGTTCGAGTACAATTCTGCTGATGCTGATGGCCCACAGTGCCTCATGGGTGTCCAGTCTTGAGTTGCTAGATCTGTTCAACATCTATCCCATTTAGCATGGTGGTAGTGCCACAAAACATGATGGAGGGCATCCTCAATGTGAAGGCAGTACTTGGTCTCCACAGTGTGTGGTGGTCACTCCTACAGATTCTGTCATGGACAGATGATTCTGTGGCAGGCAGGTTGGTGAGGATGAGGTCAAGTACGCTTTTCCCTCTTGTTGGTTCCCTCACCACCTGCCACAGACCCAGTCTAGCAGCTATGTCATTTAGGACTCGGCCAGCTCGGTCAGCAGTAGTGCTACCGAGCCACTCTTGGTGATGGACATTGAAGTTCCTCACCCAGAGAACATTTTGCACCCTTGCCACCCTCAGTGCTTCCTCCAAGTGATGTTCAACATGGAGGAACATTGATCCATCAGTAGAGGGAGGGCAGTATGTGGTAATCAGCAGGATGTTTCCTTACCCATGTTTGACCTGATGATGTTAGACTTCATGGGGTTCAGAGTTGATGTTGAGAACTCTCAGGGCAACTCCCTGGTGGGACAGGACATACCCAGTGATGGTGATGGTGGAGTCTGGGACATTATCTGTTAGGCATGATTCCGTAAAGATGACTATGTCATACTGTTGCTTGACTACTCTGTGAGACAGCTCTCCCAATTTTAGCACTACCCCCAGATGTTAGTAAGGAGGATTTTGCATGGTCAACAGGGCTGAGATTGCCATTGTCGTTTCCAGTGCCTAGATTGATGCCAGATGGTCCGTCCAGGTTCATTCCTTTTTGTGTCTTTGTAATGGTTTGTTACAACTGAATGGCCTACTGGGCCATTTCAGAGGGCATTTAAAAGTTAAGTTAGGCCAGACCAGGTAAGGACAACAGATTTCCTTCCCTAAAGGACATCTGCATAACATTATGAACCCAACTGCTAGAATCGTCCCCACCTGCTGGATCGTCCGCCCACCACACCGACTTTGTTTCACAACAGCACATGTAAGGTGTGCACTTGGCAGGCTGCAGTTTGAGGGGAACTCAGAGGTGAGTGCACAGTAACGTTTCACAGTACTTGCAAGGGTCACCTGTTTGACTTCAAGGTTGAGGTGCGTTGCGGGGGGCTTGCAAGGGCTGCCCTGCGATAGAGGCACATTGGGGGCATGGGGCAAGGGCTGCCCTGCAGTTGAAGGTAGCGCACAAACACATGTGGGGTTTGGGGGCATGGGGTGAAGGAGGGAAATCTTGTATAAAGTGACCATTCCTCTGCAGCTGAGACAGTTCAGGCGCAGCCACATTGATATGATTGGAGTCGACTCTAAATTCTCTGCCCACTCAAACAATGCAGCGGCATGAAATTGACACCAAGTGCTCTAGAGCTTTTCACCCCTTGGCCACAGACTTCAAACTAATGAGTGTTTTAGGGGACTGTGGCACAGTTGAATGATTGGGCAAGTTGTACAATCTCCTCGCTAAATCTGGCCATAGACTAGTCACTGGTGGAGGCGCTCACAGCCCCTTGCAATGTCGGAATCCCGGTTTGGACCAGTCACCTACATGGTTCAAGCTAACAGTACAGCCTTGCAATGCTGAGAGCACAGCATGTAGTCCAATGGGTAAAGCTGCCGCCAGTCGGTCAGGTGGAGCGGGGCGGAGGTGGGTCGGGTTTCGAGCAGCCATGTAACACACTGAACTCTGGCCATCCAAGTGGTGGCCAGCACTGTCCAGGAGGCCTTAAGGGGCCTTCAGACTTGACCAAGAGAGGGTCTTAGTATACCCATGCTAACCCACGCATCTCTCTCTTTCATCCTGCAGGAGGAGTACATCAGGAGCATGGAGCCTTGTGACCTAGCTGTATTCCTCATGGCTTACACAGAGCGGAGATGACAGAGAAGAAAGTGATGGAAGCATCTGGCTGTGCAGAAGCAGGAGCATCCCCTCCCCCCAGGAAGAAGGGTCGGCTGGGGGTCCCACACACGCTGCTGAAGAGCCACAGTGAGCCGCTGTTGGTTGGCCCCTAAGTAGACCCAGGATCTACAGATGCTGCCTTTCATTCCTGCCGACTGACCTGACTGAGAAGTAATGTCGGTGAAGACGCGCTTGTCTAGGGAACTAGTCGGTCACATCTGCCAACTACTCAGGATTTGGTGCCATGGGGACATGGACAGCATTCAGTGCCAGTGGCCGTGAAAGGGTGGCTGGAGCTCCTGCACAGACCACCGAAGAAGTATTGTGAGCCGTTGCTGGGTGGCGCCTAGTGACACCCAGGGTCTATAGACACAGCCTTTCAATCCTGCAGATGACCAAGAATCAGTGTCGCTGAAGTCTGCGCATGTCCAGGGAACTGGTCAGTCACATCTGCCAGCTACTGCAGGATTTGGCACCATGGGGACATGGAGGGCATCCAGTGCCAGTGGCTGTGAAAGTGATAGCGGTGCTCAATTTCTATGCCAGTTGTTCATTTCAGGGCTCCAAAGGGATCTCTGTGGGCCTCCACCCACAAATGCATCCATGAGGTCATGGATGCCATCTTCTCAAGGGCACACAACCTTGTGCATTTCGCCCGGGACCAGGACAGCCAGGATGCAAGAGTGATTGGATTTTCCCAGATCTCGGGTTTCCCACAGGTGCAGAGTTTGATCGGCTGCACTCATGTGGCGCTCAGATCTCTGTTGCAACAAGCGGTCAACTATGTCTACTGCAAGGGACTCCATTTGCTGTTTGTACAGCTAGTGTGTGACCACCAGAAACATATCCTGCAGGTCTGCGCTCAGTGTCCACGACTCCTACACCCTCAGTCAGTCACAGATTCTTAAAGTCTTCCAGGGTCCACAGAAGCTGCAGGGATGGCTCCTCAGGGACAAGGGCTACCCACAGAGGCTGTGGCTGATGACACCCATGCGACAGCCTCAGACTGCAGCAGAGTGAAGGTCTAATGGGGCTCATACTGCAACGCGCAACTTAGTGGAGCAAACCATCAGGATGCTGAAGATGATGTTCCGGTGCCTGGACCGGTCTGGTGGAGCCCTGCAATACAGTCCACAAGGGGTGTCACACATCATCGTCGTCTCCTGTGCCCTTTACAACCTAGCACTGCAACGGGGAGAGGAGCTGGATGAGGAAGAGATGGAGGAGCTGGAGGCCTCCTTGGATGAGGAGGATGCCGATGGGGATGAGGGTGAGGAGGTCCTCAAAGGCGACAATGATGGGGATGAGGCCCTTGCAGTGGCCAGCTGAGGCAGGCACGCTTGGGAGGCCCTGAGAGCTGCTAGATTTGTGGAGGATGATGACAACATGCAGTGAGGAGACACAATAGATTCTCACATTGCATCTGTGAATGTTTGACTCCAGTCTGGCTGATGGCAGTGCCAATACCCCCTGTGAGAATGCTCCTGTCATGGAGATGCAATGGAGGCCCTAATAGTCACTTGATTGCAGGAGGATGATGACGACATGCAGTGAGGACACTCCTTAGATCTTCACAAAGCCTCTGAGAGTGTCTTGACTCCTGCCTGGCCACGGGCAGCTCGCTTGCGCTCCGTGATCAGGGTCATATCATGGATGCAGCCATGAAACTTTAAAAGCACCTGATCCTTTGTCAGCCTGACCCCTTCAGGAACACAGCATCGCCGGTCACAGATGTTGAAGAGATGGGGACCAGCCCCACCTTAAAGGTGCTGAGAGCACACAGAGAGAATGAGAGAACTCAATGACACCAGCCTACTACATTTTGGCAAAAATGACAAGCACCGTTAAGGTGCAGGCATCAGTAATGTGTCCAGGGAGTGTGAGACCGGACCATTACTTTGGTCTGAAGGCTGCACAGAGCACTGGGAAGAGGCCCTGGATTGAGACACCTGCCTTTATCTTGTGTAGAAAGGTTTCACACCTGAGTGACATGAACACTGCTCATCAGGACAAGGAGCCATAGGCAGGGAGACATTCTTGGGAGTTTATTGAAAATATTGAACATTATGTACAAGATGTGCAATTACATCTTCTGAACTTTCCTAACCTGCCGCTACATCTTGTTGCTCCCCGGACATCCACAGCAGAGGTGGAGGCAGCCTGCTGACCGCTACGCCCTGTCTGTGATGACCTTGGTGTGCGTCCTCTGTAGGGCCAAGACCTGGAGGGCCTGGCCTGCTTTCGGGATCCTGCTCTGTGGCAGTGGCACCCTCCTCGGCCCATAGAGCTGGAGCTGCTGAGGTCACAGGAAGAGGGGGTTCGGATGGGCTGGACACTCCCGGAGTCTTGCTGATCCTCCTCCCAATGGGTGCCCAAGGGCCTCTGGCTGACTCCTTGAGGAAAAGGGGTGGTTGAAGTGAGATCGAGCTGCCTGGCACCCCTCTCATGTACACATTTTGGGGGCCAACTATGGCATCAGCGATGGAGCTGACCCCGCTCAGCAGTGCAGAAGCCACGTCCTGGACCATGGTTTCCATGGCGACCAAAATCCTACTAGTGTTGACCTCGGTGCGTTGCAATGCCAGCACTATCACCTCAGCCTGAAGATGGACAGACTCCTCCATCATGCCTTGCAATCTGAGGAGTGCAGCGGACATCCCTTCTTGATGTTCCCAAGCTTGCCTTTGCAGCTCCCGCAGCTGTGATGTGACCGAGTCCAGAGGCTCATCATCTGACTCAGACTCAGCATGTTTCTGGCCTCCAGCAGTCCGCCGACTGCCGGGGACCTGGGAAGTTCCTGCCGCCACCTGCTGTGGATCAGACAGTGCGATGTGCTCACCAGATTGTGATCCCAAGCCTACTCTAAAGCGAAGTCCACTGACTGTGTGTCTCTGCACTGGTGGAGGGTGTGGCTGAGCGCTGTGATGGATCTTCAGGGAGGGTACCTCCAGATTCCTCTTCAGAGGTTTCTTCGGGGCTTGATTGGAGGCCCTGGTCATGGACTCCGTTGGCTGTTTCCCAGATGTGCCTGCGAAAGCAAGGGGAGATAATTAGTGCATGGCAGTGGCCTGTGAAACAGGACACGTCACTCACAGCATGGTTGTCTGATGGATGTTGCACTGCTGGATCCTCACTTGGTAGAGCAGTGCCAACCTCACCATCAGCACAGAAATGGTCCAGATCCTCGCCAGCCAGCTGGATGGCTCTGTTTTCAAAGTCCGCGAGGACCTTGATTTCAAGCATTCCACCACTAGTCTGTGACCTCTCCCTCTTGCTGTGTGCCAGCTTGTCCTACATGAATAGAGATGGAGAAAGTGTAAGCAGGACACTTGCCAGGCCAGGTGATAAGTGTGCCTGGCATGTGTGGGTGGTGAGTGGTCCCATGGATGGGATGAGGACAATGATGGTGAGCGTGAGGGAGTGAATGGTGATGTCCCTTGAACTGGCAGTGATTGAGATCCCTGTGGATGTGTGATGGGTTTGTGAGTGTGTGAGTTGAGAGTGATGAGAAGAATGACTTACGCTGATGGAATGGGGCTGCAGTCTTCATGCCTTCGGGGCCATGTCTTCTCTGTCCTGGGCTGGAAGCACTGAGAGGTGTACGCATGGCTGCACTTTAAATATGGCACCCGGCATGCTGAAGTGGCAAGGTGATGGCGTGGTGGGTGAATGACAGCCCACCCGGCATGGAAACAGTGTGTTTCCTGGGAATGTGTAATTAATGCAGCAGGACTAAGATGATACCGTGTGAAAAGCTGCCATTGCGGCCGATGGGTAAAACATCGTTTTACCCGCTTGCCACCGCACTTAGTGCAAATCTGGGACAACTCTGCCCAAAGTTGCTTTGCAGAGGGTACATTGCAGATTCACCAGAATAATAAGGGCCTTAGAGAGTTATATTATGAGGACGATTTGCACAAAAATGCTTGGTATTTCCTTGAAGCTAAAAGGTTGAGGGGTGAACTAATTGAGATGCTTAAAATGTTAAGAAGATTTAATAGGGTAGATGCAGAGAAATTATTTCTTTTGTTCGGGGGATCATTAACAAGGGAGCAGAATCTTAAAATGAGAGCCAGGTCATTCAGGAGGGAAATCAGGAAGTAATTTTTCACACAAGCAGTATTCTGACTACATTCCCCCCCCCACCCCCCCCCCCCACCCCAGAGACTGTAAATTCTTGGGACAATAGGAGCATTCAAGGTTGAGATTGTCAGGATTTTGTTGGGTATCAAGGACTGTGGAACATTGGTAAGTGAACAGAGATGATCTACAGATAAGTACTGGCCTTGAATGCTTTGTTGGGTTGAGTGGCCTGCTCAGAATGTACTTGTACATTATGCCTGGAATTTTCCTAGCCCCATGGAAGTGACTTTGGGAATACTGGAGTACTGTGGAGGAAGTGCATCAGGCCGGCTCACAGGATCACAGAATTGTTACAACACAGAGGGAGGCCATTCGGCCCATCATGTCTGAAGCAGCTCTCTAAAGGAGCAATTCACCGAGTGCCACTCTGCCACTCCTCCACTTTATCCCCGTAACCCTGAACATTCTTCGTTTAGAGATAATAATCCAATTCCTTCTTAAATGCTTTGATTGAACCTGCCTCCGCCACACTTTCTCTGGCAGAGAGTTCCAAATGCCAACCTCTTGCTGCGTAAAAAGGTTTTCCTCAATGTTGCCAACTCTTTAACCAATTACCTCAAATCTCTGCCCTCTTGTTATTGATCCTTCCGCCAATGGGAACAGCTTTTGTCTACATACCCATCATGTTCCCACCTTCCTGAGCATTCCCCAGGGGACAGCTCTTACCAGCTGCGGCTACGTAACTGGCTGCAGCAGGTCGCCAATTAAAGTATTGAAAACTTCAATTAGTGCCTCTTTTGGCGCTTCAGTGAAATGCTATGAATGTCACACAGGCCAGGAATCACAACGGGTGTCATTGTTGCTCCTGCAGCTAACAAGCATTCAGGTCACCAAAGGATCAATTTTAAAATATTTTATTCATTCACGGATGTGGGCTTTGCTGGCTGGGCCAGCATTTATTGCGCATCCCTAGTTGCCCTTGAGAAGGCGATAGTGAGCTGCCTTCTTAAACTGGTATAGGGGCTGTTAGGGAGGATGTTCCAGGATTTTGACCCAGTGACAGTTAAGGAGTGGCAATATATTTCCAAATCAGGATGGTGAGTGACTTGGAGGGGAACTTCCAGATGGTGGTGTTCCCATCTATCTGCTGCCCTTGTCCTTCTAGATGATTGTGGTTTTGGGTTTAGAAGGTGCTGTCGAAGGAGCCTTGGTGAATTCCAGCAGTGCAGATTGTAGATGGTACACACTGCTGCCACTGCGCATCAGTGGTGGAGGGAGTGAATGTTTGTGGATGTGGTACCAATCAAGCAGGCTGCTTTGTCCTGGATAGTGTCAAGCTTCTTGGGTGTTGTGGAAGCAGCACTCATCCAGGCAAGTGGGGAGTATTCCATCACATTCCTGACTTGTGCCATTGTAGATGGTGAACAGGCTTTGGGGAGTCAGGAGGTGAGTTACTCGTCACAGGATTCCAAGCCTCTGACTTTCTCTTGTAGTCACAGTATTTATTTTCAATTTAGTTTCTGGTCAATGGTAACCACCAGGATATTGATAGTGGGGGATTCAGTGATGGTAATGCCATTGAACATCAAGGGGCGATGGTTATATTCTCTCTTGTTGGAGATGGCCATTGCCTGACACATGTATGGCATGAATGTTACTTGCCATTTATCAGCCCAAGTCTAGACATTGTCCAGGTCTTGCTGTATTTGGACATGGACTGCTTCAGTATCTGAGGAGTCGCGAATGGTGATGAACATTGTGCAATCACCAACGGACATCCCCACTTCTGACCTTATGATAGAAGGAAGGTCATTGATGAAGCAGCTAAAGATGGTTGGGCCTAGGACACTACCCTGAGGAACTCCTATAGTGATGTCCTGGAGCTGAGATGACCGACTTCCAACAACCAGAACCATCTTTCTTTGTTAGGTATGACTCCAACCAGTGGAGAGTTTTCCCCCGATTCCCATTGACTCCAGTTTTGCTGGGGCTCCTTGATTCCACACTCGGACAAATGTGGCCTTGATGTCAAGGGTAGTCACTCTCACCTCACCTCAGGATTTCAGTTCTTTTGTCCATGTTTGAACCAAGGCTATAATGAGGTCAGAAGCTGAGTGGCCCTAGTGGAACCTAAACAGGGTGTCAGTGGGCATGTTATTGCTGAGCAAGTGCCGCTTGATAGTACTGTTGATGATCCCTTGCATTGCTTTATTGATGATTGAGAGTAGACTGATGGGGTGGTAATTGGCCGGGTTGGATTTGTCCTGCTTTTTGTGTACAGGACATAGCTGGGCAATTTTCCACATAGCCGGGTAGATGCTAGTGTTGTAGCTGTACTGGAACAGCTAGGCTATGGAAGTGACAAGTTCTGGAGCACAAGGATTTAGTACTATTGTCGAAATATTGTCAGGGCCCATAGCCTTTGCAGTATCCAGTGACTTCAGCCATTTCTTGATATCACGTTGACTAAATTGAATTGACTGAAGACTTGCATCTATGATACTGGGGACATCCGGAGGAGGCAGAGGTGGATCATCCATTTGGCACTTCTAGCTGAAGATTGTAGCAAATGCTTCAGCCTTATCTTTTGCACTGATGTGCTGAGCTCCTCCATCATTGAGGACGGGGATATTTGTGGAGCCTCCTCCTCCAGTGAGTTGTTTAATTGTCCACCACTATTCACGAGTGGATGTGGCAGGACTGCAGAGCTTAGATCTGATCCGTTAGTTGTGGGATCACTTAGCTCTGTCTATCACTTGCTGCTTATGTTGTTTGGCATGCTAGTAGTTCCGTTATAGCTTCACCAAGTTGACACTCCATTTTTAGGTGTGCTTGGAGCTGCTCCTGGCATGCTATCCTGCACTCTCCATTGAACCAGGGTTGATCCCCAAGGTAATAGTAGATTTGGGGACATGCTGGTCATGAGGTTACAGATTGTGTTCAAATACAATTGTGCCGCTGCTGATAGCCCACAGCACCCCATGGATGCCCAGTCTTGATTGCTAGATATGTTCTAAATATATCCCATTTAGCACGGAGTTAGTGCCACACAACATGATGCAGGGTATTCTTAAGGTGAAGGCGGGACTTTGTCTCCACAACAACTGTGTGATGGTCATTCCTACTGAAACTGTCATGGACAGATGCATCTGCAGCAGGCAGGTTAGTGAGGATGAAGTCAAGTATGCTTTTCCCTCTTGCTGGTTATCCTCACCACTGCAGACCCAGTCTAGTAGCTATGTCATTTAGGACTCAGCCAGCTTGGTCAGTAGTGGTGCTACTGAGCCATTCTTGGTGATGGACATTGAAGCCCCCCACCCAGAGTACATTCTGCACCCTTGCCACCCTTAATGCTTCCTTCAAATGATGTTCAACATGGAGGAGCTTTGATCCATCAGCTGAGGGAGGGCTGCATGTGGTAATCAGCAGGAGGTTTTCTTGCGTATGTTTGACCTGATGCCATGAGATTTCATAGGGTCCGGAGTCAATGTTGAGGACTCCCAGGGCAACTCCCTCCTGACTGTATACCACTCTGCAGCCACCTCTGCTGGGTCTGGCCTGCCAGCGGGATAGGACATACCCAGGGATGGTGATGGTGGTGTCTGGGACATTATCTGTAAGACTTGATTCCATGAGGATGACTATGTCAGGCTGTTGCTTGACTAGTGTGTGAGACAGCTCTCCCAAATTTGGCACCAACCCCCAGATGTTAGTAAGGAGGACTTTGCAGGTTTGACAGAGCTGAGCTTGCTTTTGTCATTTCCATTGGCTATATCAATGCTGGGTGGCCCGTCCAGTTGCATTCCTTCTTTGTGACTTTGTAGCAACTTGATACAACTGAGTGGTTGCTAGGACATTTAAGAGTCAACCACATTGCTGTGATTTTGGAGTCACATTTGGGCCAGACCAGGTAATGTTGACAGATTTCCTTCCCTAAAGAGAATTAGTGAACCAGATGGGTTTTTACAACAATGGTTTCATGGTCATCATTGGACTTTTAATTCCAGATTTTTATTGAAAATTCCACCATCTGTGGGATTCGAACCCAGATCCCCAGAGCATTACACTGGGTCTCTGGATCACTAGTTCAGTGACAATACTGGAATGGCATCGCCTCCCCACAAAGCTCAGGGCAGCGCCATGTGAACAATCAAAGTAATCAGAACCCAAATGAAGGCAGAATAGCAAATATAAGTCCTGTAGCAAGAAAGATGAAGGGGTTCACTGTGATGAATACAGAATATTCAGAAACATGATACCATAAATGATGAACAGAGTGTCAAAGAACGACCTTTTGAAACTAAGTGGAAATATGAAACATTACAGTAAGTTAATATTTTTGTAGCACCATATGGCAGTGAGAGAGTAGGTGAAGAAATGCGAACAAAGTAGAAAATGAGGATGAGGCTGAGGTAATATAGTAAATCATACCTTTCCTAGTGGATGCAAGGAGTAAATAATGAATACTATGCTCTCCCACCGTACTGTAGGGATACTGAGTAGAACTAACTTCAGCATAAATCAGCTGGAAGCCTGGAACAGGTTAAAAGACCGTAAAACAAACGGATCTTTATGAATAGATTACTTCTTCAAGAGCAGTGAGAGAGCCAGGGGAGTAGACGTGTGAAGCAATAATTGACTCTCAAAAATGACAATCGTTACTGGGGTGCAGGGGAGGTCTTACGGCACAGTGGGTCGCTGCCTCTGAGCCAGAAACTCTGGGTTCAAGCCCCACCTCAGGACTTGATGGCCAAGGAAGGTACATTCACAACGTGGCCAAACAGTTTGTGCTGCGGGGCACGCCGTTGACCCAAGCAGGGTCAGATTCCAAAATGGTCCCACGCCAAAAATGTTTATAAGTCCAGATGATTCAGCCCATCTGTCACTCTCTGTCCCCAGAGTGATTAGAATTGACATCTATATTAGGATCTCCAGTCAATTATTGTGCCATGGAGGCCTCTCAAGATTTTATTAAGGATAGTTTGCCTCTATCTTGATAAGTTGCTATCTATGTGCAGCAAGTTCCTAGCTTATGAGGAAGAAGAAATTCCTGGTGCCATTGTACCTGATGAATTCAGGCCTGTGTGTGAAGCTATTACTGAAACTACACACTGTGTATAGGAAGTTATAATTGATTAAACT
The DNA here is from genome assembly GCF_017639515.1 of Carcharodon carcharias. Taxonomy (NCBI): domain Eukaryota; kingdom Metazoa; phylum Chordata; class Chondrichthyes; order Lamniformes; family Lamnidae; genus Carcharodon; species Carcharodon carcharias. Next base: position 117,324,469 of record NC_054476.1, on the reverse strand, counting down.
GGTCAACAGGGGTCTGGTTCCATTCATCAAGCAGAGTAGTGGGGAGCATTAACCTCTGTTATATTTATATCATTTCCCACACAACTAGTTTGGTCAGGGTCTCCCTGGCCACCTGGATTATGGTGTCAGTTACAAATCATCACACATGGAGTGGCAGGTCTGCACCTAAGACTTACAACAAGGGGACATTCTCCTTAACTCAATGTGCATAAAGACCATGGTCACGCTGTGCCTCAATGGAACTGGTCTTGCCTATCCCTGGACTCAAAACTGCAATGTCACCACCATAACTTTATCACTGTCAACCGTGGCTCAGTTGGTAGCACACGTGCCTCCTCATTACAGGGGTTCAGTTGCGTCATTATCGTATTGCTGTTTGTGGGAGTTTGCTGAGCACAAATTGGCTGCCGTATTACCTACAATGCAACAATGACTACACTTCGCAAAGTACTTCATTGGTTGTAAAGCACTTTGAGATGTCCAATAGTCATGAAAAGTGCTGCAGAAATGGAATTCTTTCTTTCTTTTAGTAAACAAAGTAAAAAGCCAAAGTGTTGGAAATACTCAGCAGGTCTGGCAGCATCTGTGGAAGGAGAAACAGAGTTAACGTTTCAGGCCATTGATCTTACAGCAGAACTGTATGTCGTTCACCTCTAACATCTTCCAGTTTTGATTGAAAGATCATTGACCTGAAATGTTAACCCTTATTCTCGCTCCACAAATGCTGCCTGATCTATTGTATGTTTCCAGCATTTTGGCTTTTCATTTGAGATTTTCAGCTCGTGCAATGTTTTGCTTTAGTTTTATTTATTAGAGAACACCCTGACCATTGGTGTTAATCACATATTGTTGCTATGCTGGTGCTTGACATATGTTCTGCTCAAGCAATAAGACAGACTGATCAGATTGAATCAATATTGGTTCAGATATTGGTTAGAAATTGGTGAGAAAATGGACTCAAACAAGGATGTAAAACAGGTGGAATTGCATATCTTACCCGTTATACCACAATATTCAGTTCTAGTGAAGTCAATGGATTTGGGTATTGGTCAGGGGTGCGTAACAGGCAATCAATGAGATATTGCCTGTTTTGAGTCCCTGCCCAAGTCCAATTTCACCCCCTTTGTGTTTCAGTTTAGTCTGTACATCCACCATTCCCTCAACTCAATGATTAATGTTCTGGACGGGTTTTATATCATATATTGTAAAATGGGAAAGTGAGAGGCAAATGGTGATAGAAATGGCTCCTACTGCACTTTGGTTGTGGCTCATTTACAGATTGTAGTGATTGTAGTGGGTTCCAGTTTGTGTGTGATGGAGGCAATATGTTCCAGGCTTCACAAGTTGACCACATGACGATTTTCTCCCTTCTAATGAGAAAATTTGGTTGCACTGGTGTCAGATTCACTCTAATTTTTTTTTATTCATTCATGGGATGTGGGCTTCGCTGGCTGGGTTAGGGTTAGGGTTAGGGTTAGGGTTAGGGGTTAGGATTTTGATCCAGTGACAGTGAAGGAATGGCGATATATTTCCAAGTCAGGAAGAATGCCTGGTTGGTGAATGCCAATGGCCTATTCTACAACAGGGTGCATGACAGCATCGGCAATTTCTGTCCTCATCTCCATCCAAATACGTACAGATCCCTGTAGGGATCACTGGATATTTATCCCCCTGTATCCTGGCCTCACTGGCTTAGGGGCACCAAAGCCAATTGTAGTATCCCTGATGCTTAGTACCCCTAGTAGCCCAACCTAAGCTAACTTGACCAGAGAACTGAACTTATGTCTGAGTAGCTCAGCTTTACATTAAATGGAGTCTTTACCAAAGCTATTGGCATGAGCAACAATTTTAAAGGCATCAGAATGATTGAGGAGATGGAGGGATTGGATTGTGAGAAGCAATTGTGCAAATGGGCATGTCAATAATGCCAAGCCCACCCTTTCATAAATCATGACAAAAACTCTGAAAAAATCAATATAAAACTCACGAGTTGCTATTTTTTCAAACCCATTTGGATTGACAATGGTTTATAAACCAATTAGTGGTTAGTTGCCTCTCCAGAAGGTCACAGCCCTTTACAAAAACTATATTACTGCATCAGATTAGGAGTCACCAGTTCAGGTTTCGCACTCACTCTCAGTCTCATCTGAGAAAACGCGCTTATTTTCAGCGATCTGGACTCACTACCATCGCTGACTCCACTCTGAGGAGGCCATTTTTAATTTTAAACTTTTAAAAGTTGCAGAGAGGACAACTCAAAATGGAGGAGCCCTCTCTCTCCTACCTGAAACGCAGGTTGCAGCTCCTTTCGAGCTGGGGGCCTCCAATTGGCCCTCCAATTTTGGGAGGCCACCCATCATTCTTTATTGGATGGCGAGCATGTCCCCCGCCCCCCAACCCGGCCACTAATTGGCCAACTCGGGGAAAATCATTGCCAGGATGATTATTTCCCACTTAGTGTGGGGTTGTGACTCCCATTTGATTCTGAAATCGGGGTGCTGATCCAAAACCCAAAATCCTGCCTCGAAAGGTGTCTTGTGCCTGTGACACCCCTATTCCACTCTGAGAATCTGTCGTTTGAAGCAACTGAGGAAGCGGCAAGGGTTTAAAAACACTTCAGATACACCAAGGCGCTTGCCAGTATAGAGATACTGCAATTTCTGGAGCACGGCCATGTATACAGGTCGCCATTATCAACTTCATTATTTACAACATCAGAATACAGCCGCCCCTATTATAGCTAAAAGCCCGAGAATCCAGAGCCCTCCCTTGGGATCAATTTTACATTGAAGCAATGTCTCTCATGATAAATTTGTGAGAGTTGGTATGTCTGGCATGTTATCACTGGATAAGACATGTTTGAGAGGTAATTGCTTTTTCAGGATTCAGGATTATAGTTGATGTAGACCAAGATAAACTGTTTCCCTTTTTCCAGTTCAATAGAAGCAGAAGACACAGCCTGCGCTTGGTGGGATATAAATTCTTAAACTAACCTGTGAAAACAATATTTTAGTGAGTGGCCATTCTATGACACAGGCTTCTTGGAGAGTTAGGGGAAATAGTGTTGATTCTTTCAATTGCAAATTAAATGGATTTCTCCCAGAAAATAACATTTTGGGATACAGTGTATGAATAATGAGTAATGTGCTTTATAAATAGAGTACAAAAACAAGGAAGCTATGATGATCCTTTATAAAAACATGGGATCAGCCTCCACTGGACTATTGGGACATCTCACTTTTGGAAGGATGTGAATACTTTAGACAAGCTGCCGAAAAGTTTTAAGAGAACAGTTCCACGGATGACCAGCTACAGTTATAAGGGTAGATCTGAGAGGCTGGGCCTGTTCCCTTTAAAGAAGAGAAAGTTGAGAAGAGATTTGATAGAGGTGTTCAAAATCATGAGGGGGTCTGGATAATGTAGATAGAGAGAAAATGTACCTGTTGCCTGAGGGGTCAAGCATCAGAAGACACAGATTTAAGTTGAGTTACAAAAGAAACAAAGGCAGGATATTTGTTTTACGTAGCGAGTGGATAAGACCTGGATTGTACTGACTAACAATGTGGTGGAGACAGACTCAATTGTGGCTTTCCTAAGTAGCTGAGGATAAAAATTTGCAGGGTTATGGGGGAAGAATGGGGGAGTGAGACTGGCTGAATTACTCTTGCAGAGAACTGGCATGGACTCAGAGGGCCAAATGGCCTCCTGTAACCATTTCTCAACCAACAGTAACAGTTTCAGTTATCATTTAGGAAGAAATCTCCCTAGTGTATCTTTGTTTTGTGCTTTCCTTGCGTGTTCCTGTGGGCATACAGGAAATCCATCAGGATAGGAATAGCTGGCAGGAAAAGATTAATTATGGCTTGGAAAAACTTGAAACAGTAACTGGGATAGTTATAAGAAAGAACTATATGTACTTTTCCTGTTTACTGTGCCTGGGAGAGCAGAGGATAATGAATCGTGAGCAGTAACACAGGATAATTAACAATTCATCTTTCGTTTTGCTGAAAAATGACAAAATGACACATGTTGTCGAAACGTTTTGTCTTGCACTCATCAGGACAATTTGCAAGAATATCAAATATAAAAGGAACAACAACTCATACTGCATGAAAGGAGAATGCTGATTGGTTGCCATGTGGACTCTGATTGGTAGAGGCGTTGCCATGAGGAATGCACCAGTTAACTGATGACAATCAAGTTAAGGTTATCAGCCGGGCTTGCAGCATGGGTCGCTTACACGCACTAGAAGCTACATATATTAATACACAGGATCCTGTCCTTTGCAGACAGGAAGAATGTGTACAAACATTGCACCTTTTTCAACTAAACAAAATAGGCTACAGCCATTCTCTGCTTGCCCTAAGGGCAATGCCTTGACCAATCAAAGTCAACGTGCTTGGTTTGAGTTTAAACAAAACTTGGCAGTTAACTGTCAGTCATCATTTAACTGGTGCATTCTCCATAGCAACACCTCTTACCAGTCATAGTCCAGTTGCCAATCAAGCAACATTCTGCTCATGCAGTACAAATTGCTGTTCCCTTTACATTTGGTATTCTTGTGAATTGTCCTGATGAGTGCAAGATGAAAAGCTTCAACAACACATGTCTTTTTTCAGCAAGACTCAAGTTCTATACTACCAAACAACTAATTCATCTTTAGCTAATTGGGTGAACTATTCACTAAGAAATGGTTTAAAAGCCTGGAGAAGGGATTGTTGGCTTTATAAATATTTAGTACCAGCACTAATATACACATGTATATATTATATATATAGCATAATATTGGGGTACAGTACTGGTAGATACAGGTCTGTCACTGTATAATTGGAGTACAGTACTGCTGAGAATACGTCTGTCACTTTACAATACTGGATACAGCATTGGTGGATATTGGCCTGTCTATAATACTCGGGGACAGTACTGGTAGGAACATATCTGCCACTGTATAATTGGGATATAGTACTGGTTGAAACTGCATAACAATGTTATGTTCGCACTGGTAGGAATATGTCTGTCACGTATAATCCTGATACAGTATTAGTGGAAAACAAAAACAGAATTACCTGGAAAAACTCAGCAGGTCTGGCAGCATCGGCGGAGAAGAAAAGAGTTGATGTTTTGAGTCCCCATGACACTTCAGCAGAACAGAGTAATATTAGGAGAGGGGTGAAATATAAGCTGGTTTAAGGTGGGTGTGTGGGCGGGGAGAGAAGTGGGGTGGGGGGGGTGTTGTAGGGACAAGCAAGCAGTGATAGGAGCAGGTAATCAAAAGATGTCACAGACAAAAGAATAAAGAGGTGTTGAAGGTGGTGATATTATCTAAACAAATGTGCTAATTAAGAATGGATGGCAGGACACCCAAGGTACAGCTCTAGTGGGGGTGGGGTGGAAAGACTAAAAGGTATAGATTTAAAAATAATGGAAATAGGTGGGAAAAGAAAAATCTATATAAATTATTGGAAAAAAACAAAAGGAAGGGGGAAGAAACGGAAAGGGGGTGGGGATGGAGGAGGGAGTTCAAGATCTAAAGTTGTTGAATTCAATATTCAGTCCGGAAGGCTGTAAAGTGCCTAGTTGGAAGATGAGGTGCTGTTCCTCCAGTTTGCGTTGGGCTTCACTGGAACAATGCAGCAAGCCAAGGACAGACATGTGGGCAAGACAGCAGGATGGAGTGTTAAAATGGCAAGCGACAGGGAGGTTTGGGTCATTCTTGCGGACAGACCGCAGGTTTTCTGCAAAGCGGTCGCCCAGTTTATATTTGGTCTCTCCAATGTAGAAGAGACCGCATTGGGAGCAACGAATGCAGTAGATTAAGTTAGGGGAAATGCAAGTGAAATGCAGTGTTTGGGCCCTTGGACGGTGAGGAGAGAGGAAGTGAAGGGGCAGGTGTTGCATCTTTTGTATGGGCATGGGAAGGTGCCATAGGTGCAGGTTGAGGAGTAGGGGGTGATGGAGGAGTGGACCAGGGTGTCCCGGAGGGAATGATCCCTATGGAATGCCGCCGGGTGGGGGGTGAAGGGAAGATACGTTTGGTGGTGGCATCATGCTGGAATTGGCGGAAATGGCAGAGGATGATCCTTTGAATGCGGAGGCTGGTGGGGTGATAAGTGTTTCTGGGAGGGAGGAGAAGGCGTGAGGGCAGATGCACGGGAGATGGGCCGGCCTCTCCCATTGGAGAGACCAAACGTAAACTGGGCGACCGCTTTGCAGAACACCTGTAGTCTGTCCGCAAGAAAGACCCAAACCTCCCTGTCACTTGTCATTTTAACACTCCACCCTGCTCTCTTGCCCACATGTCTGTCCTTGGCTTGCTGCATTGTTCCAGTGAAGCCCAACCTCCTCCATCCCCACCCCCTTTCCGTTTCTTCCCCCTTCCTTTTGTTTTTTCCAATAATTTATATAGATTTTTCTTTTCCCACCTATTTCCATTATTTTTAAATCTATACCTTTTATGCCCTGTTAGTCTTTCCACCCCATCCCCACTAGAGCTGTACCTTGAGTGTCCTGCCATCCATTCTTAATTAGCACATTCATTTAGATAATATCACCACCTTCAACACCTCTTTGTTCTTTTGTCTGTGACATCTTTTGATTATCTGCTCCTATCACTGCTTGCTTGTCCCTACAACCACCCCCCCCCCCCACCCCACTCCTCTCCCCCCACCCCCCGCCCCACCTTAAACCAGCTTATATGTCACCCCCTCTCCTAATATTACTCTGTTCTGCTGGAGGGTCATGAGGACTCGAAACGTCAACTCTTTTCTTCTCCGCTGATGCTGCCAGACCTGCTGAATTTTTCCAGGTAATTCTGTTCTTGTTTTGGATTTCCAGCATCCGCAGTTTTTTGTTTTTATCATAGTATTAGTGGATACTGGTCTGTCTGTATCAATACTGAGGCACAGTACTGGCAGGCACAGCTCTGTCACTGTATAACGCTAGGATACAGTACTGGTGGGTACAGTTCTGTCACTGAATAATACTGGGGCACATTACTGTGAATACAGCTCACTGTATAATGCTGGATACAGGTCTGTGACTATATAACACTAGGATACAGTACTGGTGGGTGAAGGTCTGTCCATATAACATTGGGGCGGGGGACTGGTGAATACAGCTCGCTGTAAGACACTGGGAAACTACTGGTGCATATAGGCCTATCAGCGAGGCCGGGATAGGTCTCAGGAGGGGGAGGTGAGAGAGTCAGTCAATTGACTGTGGCTCATAAGTTTCTTTCCCTGTGATGTATTGTTACCAATTGAATAAATAGGACACATGTTTAATCTCGGCTCTGGGACAAGCCTGATGTTATGTCCAATGTTGTGGTACAGTAGTGATTAGATTATCAGTCCGGAATGGGCGCTGCTTATTGCAGGTCGTAATCCTACCTGAATAATCTCTATTCGTATTGCCCCTTTAAAGGGAGTCATGCTGGTGGATTGATTATTTGTGTCATCTGTCTAGGTTTGTTGAAAATAATTAATTGGAAAAAAATCAACTTTGAAAAGCCCCTAAATTTAGATCACCCCAAATCCTCAACTATTCCAAAACGATATGGGTACAGTTGACTTTCTGTAACTCTCCACACACAGCTGATTGATCATTGTCAGGCCAAAATGAGAGCTGAGCAAAACGACTAGTCACTCTTGATTTTCTTTCTCACCCTTGTAGTGTGCTGAGTCAAACAGCAGGAAAGGCAATGAAAGACAGAGTGGAGTCTCATCTTTTACCACCTAGGTATCGGGCAGAGCAGAGGAAGGAGGATCGGGAGGGGGGAGGCAGCTGGTTAGCGAGACAACCTCCCACCCCTGACCTTTCCTGCCATTGATCTAAAAAAGAGGAACTTTGAGTGCTGCCAGTGTAACATGAAACCCCCAACCAATTCTCTTTTCTCTACACCTTGCAGGCAGTGCTCAAAGACCAGGTGCTGAGTATAGTGTTCAATGGTTCAACTGTTCCGCATGTGATTATGTGAGTCTGTTTAATATTGATGCTCACTTTGCTTGATTGATTAAGCCTGGGCTTGGACTCAGAAAAATAAACAAAGCTGAGGAAGAACTGGAAACCAGAGCTAAAACATGGAATAGACATTTTAAGGCATTGTGAATAAAACACGTAGAAACTAATGTTATCTCTGCATATATAGTGATATAAAATTTACAACACTGAGGTCAATAACAAGCCTCATGAAGTGGATCCCAGAAAGATCAAAGGATAGGAGTGGGTAGCAGAAGTTTTTTTGTGACTCCAGGTACATGAATTTATGTAAGCACTGTAATGTGTGAACGGAATTCTAAAATGTGGGTTAATTAATAAAGTTTGTAATCTTCTTCTTTCTAAAGGTCAAATCCTTCAACAGCAGTTTCAGTGTCTGGTGCTTCTATGTTACCAGAGATTAGAAAACAGCTCGTTTGCCACACAGCAGAGGATAACTGAGATGGGCTGTCAACAGCTAAAGCTCAATCATTTATGATAATCTAGATAGTCATGAACGGGATTGCTTGTTTCTGGGATAAATATGCACAAGAACTGGTGACACCAATAGCAATCAACACTCCACAGAATTACGAAGAAGAGCAAAGGATTCTTCCTGGTATCTTGGCCGATATCTATTCCTCAATCACTAAAACATTTTATCTGGTCATTATCTTACTGCTGTTTGTGGGATCTTGCTGTGTGCAAATTAGTTGCTGCATTTCCAACAGTATAATAATGCCTACACTTCAAAAGCATTTAATTGGCTGTAAATCGCTTTGGGACATGCTGAGTTTGTGAAAGGTGATATATAAATACAAATCTTTCTTTAGAACAGTGGTATAGAAATTCCCTGAAATGTCCCACTGTAACTTTAGTTGGAAGAGTGTCAGAAGCCTTGGGAAAATCAAAGTCAGTAGCCAATCCTTGTGGGTTCCTGATGATTCTCTGCCAAAGTTACCATGGAGATCACCCTCACCCCCTGGGGGAAATTTGAAACTTGTGACTCCACTCTTGTAACGTAATGGGTCAGGATCCTGTGGTTTCCCTGGATCACCTTGAGGCATTCATTTTATAGTATTGTCATAATACAGCTAGTGTCTTGCTCGAAGGCCCACTTTTGGGAATGCCGTAGCAGAGGGCAATGGAGTGTGGTTTTGCACTGGCAGCGTGTGCCTGATTTCCATCTTAACATTGTGGATATTGACCTAGTAGAGGCTGCTTTCTCCCCCACAAGAAAAGGGAAAAGTTTAGAACCAGATGTTCTGAGAAATAGTTTCAGTTTAATGAGGCCCTTCCCTGCCTATGGGCAGACTGGTGTTATGACCCTGACATTGAATAATACCCTCCACTTTGCTGCAGAACAAGGAAATGGCACTAAATCACAGCCTGGGGAGAATCCCACAGCTAGAAAACCTGAACAAAAATCACAGAACCCTTACAGTGGAGAAGAAGGCCATTCAGCCCTTTGAGTCTGCACTGGCCCTCTGAAAGAGCATTCTACCTCGTCCCAGTCCCCTGCCTTATCCCTGTAACACTGCACATTCTTTCTTTTCGGATAGCAATTCGATCAAACCTGCCTCCACCAACTTCTCCAGACTCCAACCACCCTCACATCACTTTTACTCCTTTTGCCAATTATTTTGAATCTGTGCCCTCTAGTTCTTGATGCTCTCTTGAGTGGGAACAATTTCTCACTATTTACCCTGTCCATACCCCTCAGGATCTTGAATGCCTCTATCAAGGCTGCAGTTGAGTTATTGGAATGGATTGCAAATGGTCACTGAGCCATATAAAGTTCCACTGCCTTGGGGAATTGGCACAGGGAAATTAGAAAGAAGCTTTAAAGTTTCGCGCTCCCAAGAAGTTATTTTCACCTTTGAGCTCATTTTCTTCCCTGTCTTAAGTTTACCAATTCTAGTTGGATATATTCCTGGAGGTGTCATTGTATTAACTCCAACCACCCTTCCCCCACACTCCTGCCATTGGGTTGCTCGACACAGCTAAACTCTGTCTACCATAGAAACCAATAGTTTTTAGAAAGATATTTCAACTTCCAGTGGCTGACTGGAAGGAAAACACAACAAGGGGCGGGATTTTACGGCCCCGCACACCATCGGGATCTTCCGGTCCCATCAAAGTCAATGGGCTTTTGAATGGCTTGCTGCATTTTCCAGCCCCGCCCCCACTGCGACCAAGCTGTAAAACTCCACCCAAGATTTCAAGTTTTAAGACTTTTACAGTAACAAACTAAAAGCAACATTCTCTAAACACTATTTCATTAGGCACCTTATGCTCTAAACTACAGAAAAGGTCCCCCATTTAACTCTTAAAATGACAGAAAATGCCCCCTCCACAGTTACACTTTACTTTGTCATAGGAACAAAGGACTTAGGAGGAGGGGTAAGCTGTTTGGCCCTTCCAGCCTGCTCCGCCATTCAATAAGATCGGGCAAGAGAATTCCACAGACCAACGATCCGCTGAGAGAAAAAATTCTCCTCATCTCCATCTTAAATGGGAGACCTCTAATTTTTAAACTGTCTTCCCTTGTTCTAGAACATAAGAGGAAACGTTCACCTGGTATCCACCCTATCAAGTCCCCTCAGGATCTTATGTGTTTCAGTAAGATTGCCTCTCATTCTTATAAACCCGAATGGGTATACAGCCAACCTGTTCAATCTTTATAACGTAAGCTCTTCATCCCAGGAATGAGTTGAGTGAACCTTCTCTGAAATGCTTCTAAAGCAATTATATCCTTTTTTAAATAAGGAGACCAAAACTGTACACAGTATCCCAGTTGTGGTCTCACCAAGGCCCTGTACAGCTGCAGTAAAACCTCCCTACCTTTATATTCCATTCCTCTTACAATAAATGTCAATATTGCATTTGCCTTGCTAATCTCTTACTCTGTCTGCATACTAACTTTTTGTGATTCTGTCCCTTAACTGGGCACTTCACTCTCCAGGAACCAGTCCAAAGCTATTCTTAGCTGCCAGTGGCTTGCTTGCTTTTTCCTTTCCTGGCCAAGTAACTACTAATCCCAGAACAGACGTTCATGGTGAGGACAAATTGGAGATTGTTCCCTTTAGCCAAGCTGGGTGAATCTTCCAGCCGCTTTTAAGTTCATGAACTCGGTCTCTTCAATCTGAGCATGTGCTCCCACCCCTGTTTCGTGTGGTGACCATCAGGTATTTTGTCTGTTTAAGGTGCAGGACTAGTTGCCTCTATCTTTCTGCTCTCTCTCTCTCTCTCTCTCAGATTATTGCAGACTTACCTGTCTGTTCAGTTCAGGAATATCTTAAAAAAAAGCCCTGAAACCTGATATTACCATGGCTAGCTCCGGACTCTTCCCCCCAAAGCCCAATTCCATGGCCCAAATACATGAACCTTGTATCAAGCAGAAATGCTAATTAGCTATCCTTTAAATCCCCAACTCCATTCTATCTTGGAATTAATTAAACAATTTAAAGTATAACTGTTTACAAAACTTGACATACCTAACACCTCCCTGTGACTTACAGACTAACAGCCTATCCACTGGCAGCAGAGCTGCCCTGGTCATTGTTTACAGGTGTGAATATCTCATGCTTTCTTCCCAGTAAGACAAATGGAACTGCTGACCCACGCAGCCCCTCACCACCCCCCCCCCGCCTCACACACCCCCCCACCCCACCTCACACACCCCAGCCCTTTAACTTTTAACAACCAAGATTGTTGTTGGGCAGAATTTGGAACAGGTCTCATGGTCCCTTGAATTTCTCCATTTTACCCTAAGTTAAAGAGACAGTTCCAAAACATAAAAATCTTACAGACTTCATATTTGTATCACGACCCGCACCAATTGAAATGCAAACAGACTTTTTGGTCTTGACATTCCTTCTAACCATGCTCCTCCCCCTCTCCCCATAAAGAGGTCAAAGGTTAAATGCAATCAAAGCCTGGTGCACGAGCGCCTGCTGCCATTTTTATGTCAATGGGTAGCGAGTGGCCTGAGTATCCCATTCTGGAGAGTCAAGATGCGTCATCATCAAATTTAACTCAGCTTCCTGCAGGAAATCCAGCAGTGAAAAGAAGACAGGAGCTTTGGCTCCCATAGCTAATGATTTTTATAACACTGTGTGGATCGGGAGGAGTAGGAGTGCTCCCCACCCTCACCCACTTCCCACCACCTCAAGGATTAATCTTTACCCTCCCTCCTGCCAATTCCACCCTCTCCCCTTAACCCCTCTTCTCCCAACACCCGACCTTCAACCAACTCAAACAGAATCTATTTCCTTCAATTATCTTATAAACCTCAACTTAATTCACTCCCTAGTCTAGGCTTCTCTAAAGGAGCTAATATTGGTATATTGGTAACTAATATATCCCCTTTGTTTTCATACAGCTTTCATCTGAAAAAACAAATCTCACCTATAGATAACAGTTCTACAGGCCAACATAAGGGGGTGCTGCAACATCAACCCATAGCTTAGGCAATGATTGACTAATCCCCAGTGCATTGATTTTCCTTTACAGCTTTCAAAAGATCTGGATTGTCAAGGTTCTTGAGGAGATTTTACAGTATGTTTATCAGCTGCAGTCTCACTGATTCTCACTGAATCAGAAAGCCGTACGTTCAAATTCCATTCTAGAGACTTGAGCACAAAGCCTGACAATTGGTGCAGTACTGAGGGAGTACTGCACAATCAGAGGTACCTTCAGATGAGATTTTAAACCGAGGCCCTGCCTACCTCTCAGATAGTCATAGAAGATCCCACGGCACTATTTTGAAGAAGAGCAGGGGAGTTCACCTCCATATCCTGGACAATATTTATTCCTAACCAACATCAATACAACAGATTATCTGGTGAATTATCACACTAAAGTTTGTGGGATCTTGCTGTGCACAAATTGGCAGCCCCGTTTTCTACAGTGATTGGACTTCAAAGATTTATTCATTGCCTGCAAAGTGCTTTAGGCCGGAGATCATGGAAGACACTATATAAATCTATCCTTGCCAATGCTTGTTTCCCGAGTTCTTTGGCCTGCTGGATCTAACTGTAGAATTTGTTCCCATTGCAGACGTGCTGATGTTTGAGACAGAGGACCTGGTCCTGAGGAAAAACGAGAAGAACTTTGTGTTGTGTCTGCTGGAGGTGGCGAGGAGGGCCTCCAAGTTCGGAATGTTGGCTCCAGTCTTAATCCAGATGGAGGAAGAGATTGAGGAAGAGATCCGCGAGGAGATGGACTTACCATCAGAGATCATCCCTCCAAAACCCAAACCACAGAAGGAGCTGTGTGATTTCAAAAACTTGGATGAAATGGTGAGTTTACCCATGGCTGTACTCTCCAACTGGTCCTACACAAGGAGCAGTGAGCAACATATGCTCTTCACAGTATCCTATAGCACAGTAGGAGGCCATTTAGCCCATCATGCCTGTACTAACTCTTTGAAAGAACTATTCAGTCAGTCCACTCCCCATAGTCTTGCAAATGTTTTCTTTGCAGGGATGTTTCCAATTCCATTTTGTAATGTTATTATTGACACTGCTTCCATCTGTCTGCGTAAGGTAGGCCAGATCATAACTCACGGCATGAAAAAAAATTCCTCATTTGCCACCTGTTTTTATGTCAACTATCTTAAATCTATATCCTCTGGTTGCTGACTCTCCAGCCTGTGGGACAAGTTTTTCATAATTTATCAGGACCCTTCATAATTTTGAACACCAAATCCCCTTGCAGGACCTGGAGATATCTGAGCACAAATCATTCAGGCAAGCTGAGAAAGTGGGTTAAATATTCATTTGAGATCTTGGGTTTAATTCATAGAGACACAGAGTACAAAAGCAAGGAAGGTATGATAAACCTCTATGTAATACTGGTTTGGCTCCAACTGGAGTATTCAGTACAGTTCTGGACACCACACTTTAGGAAGAATTTGAAGCCTCTGGAGAGCCTGCGGAAAAGATTCACGAGAATGGGTCCAGGGATGAAGGACTTGAGTTACGAGGATAGATTGGAGAAGTTGGGGCTGTTCTCCTTGGAGAAGAGAAGGTTGAGAGGAGATTTGTTAGAGGTATTCAAAATCAAGAGGGGTCTGGACAGAGTAGCTAGTGAAAAACTGGCCCACTGGTGGAAAGATCGAGAACCAGAGAGCACAAATTTAAGGTAATTGGCCAAAGAAGCAATGGCGACATGAGGAAAATCTATTTTGCACAGCAAGTGGTTAGGATCTGGAATGCATTTTCTGAGAGTATGGCGGAGGCAGATTCAATCATGGCTTTCAGAAGGGAATTGGATAAACAGCTGAAGAGAAAAAAAATTGCAGGGAGTAGGTGAGTTGTTCTTGAGAGAACTAGCATTGACACAATGGGCCGAATGGCCCTCTTCTATGCTCCAACCATTCTATGATTGTATGATTAACCTCTTCTGTTCTAAGGAAGACAATCCCAGCTTCTCCAGTTTCTCCACATACCAATGTCCCTCATCTCTGGTAGTTCTCCGTTGCTTAGAGACTATCCTGAAATTCTGAGGTAAAATGCCCTGCATTGTGGACTACCAAATCAAACAGATTGCAAAGAGTCCAGTGCAAACCTTGATCTATGCTAAGTAGGCTGACCAGGCAGATGTGGAGATTCTATGGTTAGTCCTAATATCAGCTCTCTTCCTCCTAACTATCATTGAATGACCTCTAGTAGAAACTTAACCTTTGTGAACACTGGGGTGTTGGAGCTTAGGATGAGGATGGAACGTGATCTTCCAAGCTGTCCAGATTTACAAGCTCAATAAAGCCACTTGGGTGAGAGGCTGGATAAAGACTGTGGGACGTTATCCCAGTATAGACCACTATGACTGAACCCTGACATCAGCAGCCAACATAAAAGAGAATCCCAAAGTCTTCTATAAGCATATAAATAATAAAAGGGTGGTAAAAGAAAGAATAGGACCAATTAGGGATAAAAAGGGGACTTGCATGTGGAGGCAGGAGAAGTAGTAGAGGTATTAAATGAGTACTTTGCATCTATCTTTACAAAGGAAGAAGATGCTACCCAGGCTGAGGTGAGAGAGGAGGTAACTGGTACAGGAGAAGAATTTACAATTGAGAAGGAGGAGGTTTTAGAAAGGCTATTTTTACTTAAAATAGACAAGGCACCAGAACCAGATGATATGCATTCAAGGGTGCTGAGGGAAATGAGAGTGGAAATTGCACTACTGATAACCTCCCAGTCTTCCTTAGATGCAGGGGTGGTGACGGAGGACTGGAGAATTGTGAATGTTACATCCTTGTGTTCAAAA